>NC_041216.1:18547193-18563830 GCF_002837175.3 Physeter macrocephalus
ATGTATATTTCTGTGGCTCTTGCCAGCTGCTGCTAATTGCTTATGTAAACTACAAGATTCTTTAGGATTTCCTTTTGGGAGGGAGCAGGGCACAACTATGATTGATGGATGCCAGGGGTACTTTGGGTGCCTGTGTCAGAAATGAAGCCAGAAAATGCTGTTCAAGAATAAATAATGAAAAAAAAAAAAGAATAAATAAGGAATGACCTAATAAGTCTCACACACACACAGTATTTTTTATACAATTATATGAGCACAGAAACAGGCGTGGAAGGAACACCTAGTCTGTTAATAGTTTTTGAGGGGGTATGGGAAGGGGAAGTTAAGCGAGGGGAAATTAAAAACCTGTTTCCTGTTCTATGACTGAACAGGAAAAAAAAATGGCATAATGATTGTGTTAGTTACCTATTGCTGTGTAACAAATTATGCCAAAATTTAGCAGCTTGGGACAACAAAAATTTATTATCACACAGTTCCTGCAGGTCAGGACTCTGGGCTAATCTAGGTCATCTCAAGGTTTCATACAAGGCTGTAGTTAAGGTGTCAGCTGGGGCTGCAGGCTCATCCAAAGGCTTGACTGGGGAAGGATCCACTTCAGAGCTCACAGGTGTGGTTGTTGGCAGGATTCCTATGGGCTGTTGCTGTTACCATTTAGTTCCTTGTCACTTGGACCTCTCTACAGGGCAGTTTACAACACAGCAGCTGGCTTCCCTCAGAAGAAGCAAGCAAGAGAGCAAAAGAGGGAGCAAAACAGATGCCAGAGTCTTTTGGTAACCTAACCATGAAGGTGACATCCCATCACTTTTGCCTAATTCTATTCCTCAGAAGAAGTCACTAAAGTCCAGCCCACAGTCAAGGGGAGAGGATTCCACAAAGCCATGGATGGGGGGGCAGGGCGGGTGTCACTCTAAAGATGTAAAAATTGAAAATGCACATAGACAGGAAAAAAAAAAGAAAACAGAAAAGTGGGTAAGGGCGGCAGGAGGACGGGAAGAAGCAGGCCTGGTTGGCCCTGTTAAGGAGTTGACCTTATTCCAAAGGGCAGCTATCAGTTTCAGACGGGGTGGGGTGGGGTGACATGGTCAGCTTTGTGCCTTAAATAGCTCAGTCTGCCAAATCAGGAGATAGTAGAGAACTGAAGGAAATCATAGAAGAAATAGCCAAAGGAGTAAAATAGCATGCCTCTGGGCTTAGAGGGAGTTGGAACAGGAGACCGTTTGCTTTTCATGATGAGCCCATCTCTATATACTGTTAGTGTTTTTTTAAACCAAGGATGCATATTACTTTTACTTAAAAGACATTTAATTTTTAAAAAAAACAGAAAGAATAAAAGAAAGAAGCTTGGAAAAAGGAAGTTCATTTAGCAATAATGTAGTGTAAATTCTAGAGCACAAACGCAGCAGTTGATTCTGTTGGGGGCAGGGAGTGAGCTATTTGACATTCATGTTGTTTCCTTCTGGCTTCTCCTCTGGCTTACCCCTGGGAAGGTGGAGTGAGTCATGTGATTGCGAGTTTGAAAGATAGCCCAGCCCCTTCCTCTCTCCACCCCCTTGGGAGGGCTGGAGATCCAGCAGGCCCCATGCTGGGTGCTAGGGAATCTAAGGTTTAAAAATCACAATCCCGGGCTTCCCTGGTGGCGCAGTGGTTGAGAGTCAGCCTGCCGATGCAGGGGATACGGGTTCGTGCCCCGGTCCGGGAAGATCCCACATGCCGCGGAGCGGCTGGGCCCGTGAGCCGTGGCCGCTGAGCCTGCGCGTCCAGAGCCTGTGCTCCGCAACCGGGGAGGCCACAACAGTGAGAGGCCCGCATGCAGCAAAAATAATAATAATAATAAATAATAAAATAAAAAAATAAATAAAAATCACAATCCCTGTCCTTACAGAACTGACTGTTTAGAAGGGGAGACAGAGAAGGGGCATCTCTCCCAGTCTAGGAAAGGTCAAAGAAGGCTTCCTGGAGGAGGTGACCTCAAGTATGAATGGGGATTCTTTCAAAGAGGTAAGTTAAGACAGAGGGATCAGCATGATGCTTGGGACAACTGCAAGTAATTCAGTATTGCTGGACCACACAGGGCAGGGAAGGCGGACAGCAAGAAAGATGCTAGGGCCAAAGAGTGAAGCACCTTCTCTGCCAGGCTAAGGAGCTTAGGCTTCATCCTGAGAGCAATGGGCAAGGGCAAAGAGCCTGCGAAGGATTTTAAGCAGCAGGTGACATAGCCATATTTGTACTTTGAATAATCACCGCAGGGCAGCAAACTTATCGGACTGCATAAACCACAGACTGTCTGAATGTCTCAACAACACCACACCTCCACAATCCATCACCACCACATTTGCATCCATCTTGCCCAGGCAACACAGAGACACTTCTTCCCAATGAAATCTCACTCTCTGCCCACCGTTGTCGGATTCTAACCTCCAAAAACTACAGCCCAGGAGTTCCAAGTAGCTGGATTTTGATCTGGCAGCAGCTTTGCTCTGTCAACAGTTTTAGCAAAAACCCCTTCCACCTCTGCTGGCAACTTACAGATAACATTTCTGAAATGGTCTGTGGATAAAGGATGTTGCTGCCCTGGGAAAACGTGTCTGTCTCCTGCCAGGAGGAGACAAAGAGCATTGAAATGGTGCCAAAGGACATCGCCCACGAGGGAAGGTCAAACAGCCCTCAACAGTTCTCTTTTTTAAGTCTTGTCTTTTTCCATTTTTATATTAGCATCAGCCTTTTTCGCCCCCATGTCCTTTAGGGGAAGGTTATATGATGCTTCTTAGGAATATTATGCACTTTATCAAAACTATAGTCTTGCTGCCTGGAGGGAAAAGGGTACAATGAAGACACAGGATGCCACAGAGCAGAGTGTATACCAGAAAAGAATCCCGTGGCCTCTCCAGCAACCCCTTCCATTCTCCTCTAATTCTTGTGGCTGAGCATAGTAAAGGCTGCCTTGGATGTTTAATAAATATTCTCTGAATGAATGAGACTCCCAGACAGAATATTAAATCTTCAGTATAAACAGATATTTTAGCAGAAAAGCATATGCCATATCCCTGAATTCATCTGCGTGGGATACCATTATGGGAGAAACTCAGGATGATTCCCCTGAGACCTGAGACATGGTACCACCATGGAAGACTTCCTTCTCAGGAGGACAGATGAGGACAGTGGAATCATGGCCGTGATCCCTACGAAAGGCAGCCCCTGGGGCCCACACAATAAGCTGTATCTCTACCCTGAGATGGGAGAACATGGAACCCTGTGATCCCTGCTGGAAGCTTCTCTGTGTTGAAACCCACCTGCTTGCCCTTTCTTTTGTTTTTTTTTCTGTTTTGTTTTGCTTTGCTTGCCCTTTCTATACAGAAGTCTGCTGAAGAACTGAGCTTCACGCTGTGCTTGGTTTAGACATGTCACAAGCACCTTAGACTTTTCTACAGAAGGAGAAATGAATGAGTCGTGCTCTCTGTTGAACAAGAAACTGCACTGTCTACAATGGACGGTTAATTAATCTGAGCCTGGAGATTTCATTTCTACACGTGGGTAGATTAAGCATCACAGGTTCAGCAGGTTTACTTGCAGCTTAGGGAAACAAACCCAAAGGCCAATAACAACTGCACTCTTTAACTCAAAAACATCAATGCAATGTCCCTTTAGTGAATGTCTTACAAGCTGCATAGTCATTACAAGCCTTACGGTAAAATGTTACATTCCTAGGAGAGTAAAGAAAATCCTTTTCATTAAAATATTAAATATCTCAGAGAACTTCTTGTTCCTTCTCAGTAAACATTAAAGAGCTGTAATGATAATGACACACAGCAGATGGGTAGATTTAAACTTTAAAGGAGATCTTTGCCCCAACTGACTAAGTTTCCATGGTTGAGCCTGTGGTCACTGGAGTGTGAAGTTTCTCTAAACTTCTCTTCCTTACCTTTCTCCAAAGGACAATTTCAACGGAACATTTTAAAATTGTAATTTAAAATTCTCTGAGATTGATCAAAAAATTAAATATCTGATTTCCATGTGCCTCTATAAATAAATTGGAAGGAAATTCATCTACTTATTTATTTATGTCTCTCCCAAATAAATATGATTGCATATGACAAGGGGCCTGCTATTTCTCCCCATAGGAGAGATCAGAACACACAAACTGCTGAAACAGTTGGCCACCTGTCTCCAGCCAGGGGTCCACACCATGGCCAACCAAGCCTGGGACCAGAACTCTTCAAATAATTGAAGATCCCTCCAGCAACAGCTGCTGTTTACATGTCCTTTAATTTCATATTTAAGCAGGAAGGAAGGAGTGTGAAGCCTTTTGCTTGCTCTCTCTTGGTGTCCTGCCTTTTCTATCACACCATCATCAGAAGAATCAAAGTGAAGATGCTCCCTAATGTTGGCTGGCCTTAAACAGTGGAAAGTCCCATCCTCTGTTCATTCAGGAAAAGGCTGACTGAGATGTGTGCTACAGCAGAGCAAAGTTCAACTCAAGGTCTATGATACAACAAAGCTCATTATTAAAATGTATTTGCTGTTTGAAACCACTGAGTGCAAAGACAATTAAGTAAATTCTGTGAACTTTATCACACTATTCAAACTACATTCATTTTTCAAAAAAATTTGAGACCATGAATGAGTTAGACTGTATTTTTTTTTTGGCCATGCTGCACCATGCGGCTTGCGGGATCTTAGCTCCCCAACCAGGGATTGAATACGGACCCTCGGCAGTGAAATCTCAGAGTGCCAACCGCTGGACTGCCAGGGAATTCCCTCAAAATGCTTCATTTTATTTTATTTTTTAAATTTGCTTCCACCTTTTTTTTGTGTGTCTATTTTTAAATTTTTTATTGCAGTATAGTTGCTGTACAATATTATATAAGTTGTACAACATAGTGAGTCACAATTTTTAAAGTTTATATTCAGTTTATAGTTATTACAGAATATTGTCTATATTCTGTGTTGTACAATATACCCTTTTTGCTTATTTATTTTATACATAATAGTTTGTACCTCTTAATCCCCTACCCCGAAGTGTCCATCAACAGATGAATGGATAAAGAATATGTGGTATGTATATACAATGGAATACTACTCTACCGAATAAAAGAATGAAATGTTGCCATTTTCAGCAGCATGGATGGACTTGGAAGGTATGAGGCTTAGTGAAATACGTCACACAGAGAAAGACAAATACTGTATGATATCACTTATAGGTGGAATCTAAAAAAATAAAACAAACTAGTGAATATAACAAGAAAGAAACAGACTTGCAGATTTAGAGAACAAACTAGTGGTTACCAGTGGGAAGAAGGAAGGGGGGAGGGACAAGATAGACTGAATTTTTCAAAAAAGCTTTCATTATGTTAAAAAGCTTTATGTAAAATGTTTACAGAAATATTACACACAGAAAATTGCACAAATCAAAGTGTATATCTAGGTGGATTTTCATGACATGAACATACCCGGATTAGGAAAGAAAACATCACTAGCATTCCAAAAGCCTCTTCAAGTCTCCTAGTAACTACCCTTCCAAGGGCAACCACTATCCTGACCTCTAACACTGTAGATTAATTTTGTTGGCCTTTGAGCTTTATATAAATGGAATCACATAGTATTTATTGCTTTTTATGTTTGCCTTCTTTAACTGATCAGTATACTTATAAAATATATCCATGTTGTTGCCTACAGTTGTAGACACTTTTAGTATTCCATTGGGTGAATATACCACAATTTATCCAGTCTACTGTAGATGGCCATTTGAGTTGTTTCTAGTTTTACACTATATGGAATAGTGTTTCTATAAACATTCTTGGGGGAAACTATGTATGCATTTCTATAGGTAAATGCATACATAAAATAAAAAGTAAAACTACCAGCTCCCCACTTTATATATATACATATATATATTTCAATATGTTTAAATTCACCAATTCAAAGATGGATCTTTTGCAGTTGCCTTATTTTTATTCGTATTTACTCGTATCCCTACTTACTATACAGCACAGAACCAGAGCTGTGCTGAATGTTGCAAATGAGCCCCAAAATAAATGGATTAGGCTGTGCCTTTCTACCCAAGCAATGCTGAGGTGGGTCTCAGGCCAGACAAATGTCTCCTTGCCCTGAAGCTCACCTGTCACACACAGAGATACACGGCTACACCTACAAAAACATTCTACATCTCTTCCAGGGCCTCTTACCCAAAACTATCCTTAGGGGTAAAGAGAATAGAGGTACCCTTGATTACAGCAACGTTTTTTAAACGGCAGCACCACAAAATATACCTCCTTAGCCTGGGGAAGGCATAGTCCCTTGTTAAAGAATAACCCAGGGAGGAAGGGAGACGCAAGAGGGAAGAGATATGGGAACATATGTATATGTATAACTGATTCACTTTGTTGTAAAGGAGAAACTAACACACTATTGTAAAACAGTTATACTCCAA
The DNA here is from genome assembly GCF_002837175.3 of Physeter macrocephalus. Taxonomy (NCBI): domain Eukaryota; kingdom Metazoa; phylum Chordata; class Mammalia; order Artiodactyla; family Physeteridae; genus Physeter; species Physeter macrocephalus. The sequence continues at coordinate 18,553,621 of NC_041216.1, forward strand.
TAAAGATGTTAAAAAAAAAAAAAAAGAATAACCCACTGACCAAATAAATCATGTAGACCTTGTCTGGATCCCAATTTGAATAACTGTAAAATAAGACAAAACAATAGGGAAATCTGAATATTGACTGGATAGTAAATGATATTATGGAGCTAATGTTAATATTTTCAGAGGTGATAATACTATTGTTTATGTTTTCTTTAAAAGAGTTATCACTTAGCAATAGATATTTAGGTATTTATAACATAAAGCCATTGCAATAAGATATCTGGGATTTGCTTTAAAGTTGGGGGAATGGGGCATAGGAAGGTATGCATAGATGAATAAAATAACGGCCAGTTGTTGAGAATTGTTGAAGCTGGGTAATGGGTACATGGGGTTCACTATACTATTCCAATACTGTGTGTTTGAAAATTCCCATTTTAAAAAAGGCAAGAAAAAAGAAATCAGTACGAATCCCTTTATCGGCCATTTCTAACAGCAGCTTTGGGTAACAGGGTTCTGCCACTAACAAGCTGTGCGACATTGGGCAAGTCGCTCCACGTCTCGGGGACTCAGTTCACTAATCTGAAAAATGTGGCCTTTGGATGCGATTTCTCTTGGGGTCCTAAGAAGCGAGCAGGGACCGTGGGCTTCTTGAGAGGAGCCTAAGGGCACTGGGAGACAATGACCCAACAATCAGGGCAACGTGAACTTTAACCTCAGCTCTGACACATACGACCTGGGACCCTCACTGTCCTCTCCATGCCTGTTTTCGTATCCATAAAAATGACATTCCTATCTCATTGGTGGGAAAATTAACAAATGTAAAGAGTCTGGCACGGTGGATGATAATAAATATGTTTCCCTTCTTCATTATTCGATTTTGCCCAGAACCAGCGACGTTCACACCGAGGACCACCCTGACACGCGACTCCCAGACCCTGGGTACAAAAGCGCAAGAAACTACCCGCCGCGCAAGTGCGCGCACAGCGCCCTCGCGCGCCCAGCCAGGAAACCGCCAGAGTGGCGGCCCCGCCCATTAGCGACCGCGCCTGCGCAGAGGCACCGCCCCCGAAGTTTGTTGTTTTGTCCGGCGTCACCGACGCCTGCGGCTCCGGGGAGACCCGGCTGCGGAACCATGGCGGTGCGACAGGCGCTGGGTCGGGGCCTGCAGCTGGGCCGAGCGCTACTACTGCGCTTCACAGCCAAGCCTGGCCCGACATATGTCTGGGGGCGACCGGAACGGCCGGGCCCCGCGGCGGGCTGGGGTCGCGGGGAGCGCCCGGGCCAGGCCGCGAGACCCGGCGCGGAGCCGCGCAGGCTCGGGCTCGGGCTCCCCAGCCGCTACCGCTTCTTCCGCCAGTCTGTGGCCGGGTTGGCGGCGCGGCTCCAGAGGCAGTTCGTGGGGCGGCCCCGGAGCGGCGCGGGCCCTTGCGGCCGGGCCGTCTTTCTGGCCTTCGGGCTGGGTCTGGGTCTCATCGAGGAGAAGCAAGCGGAGGGCCGGCGAGCGGCCTCGGCCTGTGAGGAGATCCAGGTAAGCTCTGGCTGCAGGCGGGGGTCGGAGCAGAGGCGGGCGGGAGTCAGGCTGGGGGGCGGGGCTAGGCGCGTGGGCGGGTCCCGCGTTGGGTGAGGGGCGGGGCTAGGAGGCATGTACTGATTTGGGGCTCTGGGTCAGGGTTTATCTTGTCGGAGCTGGAATTTCTGGGCAGTCATCTAGATGTTAAGGCTCATTTTCTTTGTTACTGATCTCCTCATACTCGGCCAGGACCTCACTTTCGTTTTACTGTCTTCCCTTCCTCAGCATGTTTTGAAAGATATGTTAATTATAGCTCCTCTTGCACCGAGGCCAATGACTTTCCATAAATTTTCTAAAATTTAAGGACAACTAAATCATAATAACACTTCTATTCCTGAGGTAGCTGTCATCCACAATTTATGGATGAGGAAACATACTCAGAGAGGTGAAAGGTGAAGTAACTTGCTGAAGTCACACAGCTAATAAAGGGCAGTGCCCCAAGTCTGACTTTCCAGAGCCTGTGCCCTTAAACCACTGTGCCAGCCAGGCTGCATCCAGTTTAGCCAATTAGTGACATAACTGAAGCCACAGTAAAAAGCAAGAACAGCAGGAGAAAACAGCAGACCTAATGGGTTTTAGTTAACCTGGATAGAGTTATCAGAGGTGACTAGAGACATAGGGGTTCTTAGGCTTTTTAAATGTTTTAAATAGCGCAGAGAATTCTGTTTCTGCTCAACCAAAATCTGTATTTCTTCAGAGAAACAGAGCCAATAGGATGTGTTTATAAAAAGGGAGATTTAGGGCTTCCCTGGTGGCGCAGTGGTTGAGAGTCCGCCTGCTAATGCAGGGGACATGGGTTCGTGCCCCGGTCCGGGAAGATCCCACATGCCGCGGAGCGGCTGGGCCTGTGAGCCATGGCCGCTGAGCCTGCGCGTCCGGAGCCTGTGCTCCGTAATGGGAGAGGCCACAACGGTGAGGCCTGCGTACCGCAAAAAAAAAAAAAAAAAGGGATTTATTTGAAGGAATTGGCTCTGCCGTTCTGGAGGCTGGCAAGTCCAAAATCTGCAGGGTAGGTGGGCAGGCTGGACACCCAAGGAAGAACCATTGGTGAGTTCAAGTCTGAAGGCCACCTGCTGGCAGGATTCCCTCCTCTTCCAGGGAGGTCGTTCTTCCTGGGGTTTGGAAACACTCACTGAGTTAGTACAGCCCCTGCGTTTCACAGCTTAGCGCTGAGGTGGTGGAAGGTGGGGTGACTTGCCCGAGGACACAGCTGGTTGAAAACCAAGCAGTGTCTCCCATGTTTCCTGGTTTTCAGCCCAGTTCGTGTTACTCATCACCAGAGTGTCTCACGTTTGCGCTGTCCCCTTTGGGGCTACAGGTGCCACCTGACCTAGTCCCCAGCCTCTGTACTTGTCTTTTGCTACAGCTCAACTGGCAGAAGCCAAGGTCGGCCAACTTGACAAATCCTACTTAAAATTAGGGAGGCTGTTTTTAAACTGAGGAGCTTAACCCCCTGAGCTTACCATCCTCCATGTCCTTTCCTCACACTTCACCTTTCTGTGACTTAAAATTTTTAATTAGTTGCCAATTAATTTTAAAAATTCGGGCATTTGACTTCTTTTGAAAGAAAATCACCAGGTCTGGCAACTCTAGTGCTAAAATTCTGTATGGTGTCATACTAGGGTAGAACACTGACCAGTGCCTTTAGATGCATTTGGAAAGCATTTGGGGGGAAAAAAACCTATATAAAATAGGCAAAAGACATGAATATATATTTCACCAAGGAGATACAGATGCCAAATAAGCATATGAAAAGATGTTCAACATCACTAGCCATTAGGGAAATGCAAGTTAAAAATACAATGTGATATCTCTGCATACTTACTAGAACAGCTAAAATTTTAAAATTAGTGATAGTAGCAAATGCCTATGAGGATGCAGAGAAACTGGACCAATGGTGAGAATATAAAATGGTGCAGCCACTCTGGAAAATAGTCGGCTCTTTCTCACATAGCTAAACATGTATTCATTGTATGACCCAGCCATTGCAGTCTTAGGCATTTACCCAGAGAATTGAAAACTTATGTTCACACAAAAACCTGTACATGAGTAGCTGCTATGGAAAACAGTATGGCAGTTCCACCAAAAAATTAAAAATAGAATTATCATATCCCAGCAATTCCACTTCTGAGTATATATTCAAACGAACTGAAAGCAGGGACTTGAACAGATACTTGTACACCTATGTTCATAGCATTATCCAGAGTAGTCAGAAGGTGGAAGCAACCCAAGTGTCCATCAATGGGTGAAAAATAAGCAAAATGTGCTATATACATACAATGGAATATTATTCAGCCTTAAAAAGAAAGGAAATTCTGACACATGCAACAACATGGAGGAACTTGAGGATATTACGCTAAGTGATATAAGCCAGTCACAAAAAGACAAATACTGTATGATTCCACTTATATGAGGTATTTAGTCAAATTCATAGAGATGGAAAGTGCACAAGGGCTGGGGAGTCACTGTTTATTGTATAGAATTTCAGTTTTGCAAGATGAAAAAAGTTCTGGAGATGGATGGTGGTGATGGTTACACAACAGTGTGACTGTACTTAACGCCATTGAACTGCACACTTAAAATGGTTTAAATGGCCAATTCTGTTATGTGTATTTTACCACAATTCTTAAGAATAATTTTTAAACCCTGCACACAGATGTTCACGGCAGCATCATTCATAATAGCAAAATATTAAAAACCCAAACATCCTTCAGCAGGTGAATTGTTAAACAAACCCTGGTACAGCCATGCCATACCGTGGAATACTAAGCGGTAACAAGGAGTCAACCATCGATAGGTAACAACCTAAATGAACCTCAAGGGCATTATGCTTAGTGCAAAAAAGTCAGTTCCAAAAGGTTACATCCTGTGTGATTCTATTTATATAACAGTCTTGAAATGACAAAACTGTGGAGATGGAGAACAGATCACTGGTTGCCAGGGGACTGGGACGGGTGGGGGTGGCCCAAATACAAAGAGGGGGCACAGAGGAGTTCTTCTGTGGCGACGGAACACTCTGTCTTGATTGTGGTGGTGATTGCGTGTATCTGTACGGGAGATAAAATTGCATAGAGTTACACGTGCGCACACGCGTGTGCGCTCACACGAAAGAATGCAGGTTAGAAAAGATGGTGAGGGACTTCCCTGTTGGTCCAGTGGTTAAGACTCCACGCATCCACTGCAGAGGGCGTGTGTTCCATCCCTACTCGGGGAACTAAGAACCCGCTTGCCACGCGGCCAAAAGAGAAAAAGTGAAAACTGAGTAAGATCTGTAGTCTAGTTAACAGTAGTGTATGTTGTCACTTTCCTGGGCTTTGTACTAGTGCTTTTTATAAGATGTCACTTGTGGGAAACTGGGTGAAGGGTACACAGGACATTTTGTACTTTTTTTTTTTTTTGCTGCTTCCTGTGAGTCTATAATTATTTCAAAATTAAAAGTTTTAAAACATGTATGTCATTCTCAAAACCATGGTTGCTAAAGGATTACTCTACAAGATATTGCTTGCACTCCACAGAGTTTAGAAACTAGTTGGCAAGGCAAGACAAGACAGACTTTCGTTTTTTAAAAACATTAGAAGTTATCATACGAGGTGTATTAGCTCATAGGTTCTCATGCTTTAGGAATCCTCCAGAAGGAAAGGTTGCTGTGGGCTGGGTTGTCAGGACTGGTTATAGGGGAAGCAGGCTTGAATTGGTTCTTGATGGATGAGTAAGGATGAGCAGGTAGAGTGAAGGCAATAGAAATAGGGGGCGGGGGAGGGGAATAGTTTGAGCAAAGGTTCAGGGAGAGGCATGTGAGAGACCAGTACGGACAGTGCAGACCAGCCTGCAGAACAGTTTTCCCATGTAGGAAGTACCAGGACAAGGTACTGAATAACCTATCCGGTTCTTGAACCTGATGCGTGACACGTGAAAGCAGTGTGGTTTCATCCGGCTCAGAAGCAGGTGAAGGGAGGACATGAGTGGGAGAGTCTGGAGCTGAGTGACTAACCATGAAAAGGGAGGGATCAGCAGATCAGATGGGATTTGAGGGGGAAGGCAGAGTTTGGGTGACTGGAGAAATGATGTCACCTGCCTGAAGTAGGCAAGAACCCCGATTTGGGGGAAATAGCCTCTATCCCAGTGCATCCCCACAGCACCTGCATTTCCATCTATGTCCATCAGAACTCTTATATTCTTGTTTCCTTTCTGCAAACAGAATGGCCCACCAGATTCCTAAGAGGTAGAGACAGGGAGACAGATGTATGGTCAGGCCACTCAAGATGGCCGTCCTCTTGCTCTCTGTACATCCCCTGCTAGACCAGTCCCTGCTTCACTTACATCCTACTCACAGGAAAGTGCTTGCCCCCTGCCCCAGCTAGTGATTGTTCTAGTCCTTAGGCCAAAACAGCTCCACCTGCTAGTTTATTAAAGGGAAACATCTGCCCTCGTGATGGTCATTAACCTGAGGGGCTGTGAGGGAGTGCCCCAGCCTCCGGTTTCCCTGGTAACTGATGAGCCAACCTGATACCAATTTCCCTATAAACGGTAGCCTCCTTCTCCCCCGACTAGTGAAGATTAGTGAAGATTGCTGCCGTGTCCTGCCTGCTGTCTGCCACACACGTTGGGATGTTGCTCCAGGACCTTATGCTGCAGACATGTAAGATGCCCCGTCCAATAAACCATTGATGTCTTTGTCACTGTCTCCAGGCTCCTCCTTCAGTCGTCGCAAGGCTGGGCAGATACAAGCTTGCAGGCCTGTGGGGTGCAGCCCAACAACAGGACCTGATGACTTGGCTCCAGGGAGCCCCCTGATTTTACCCCCTTTCCTGCAAAAGCAGCCTGAGGTCATTCACAAGTGGGAGGGGTGGCTGCTGACCACATGCTTTTGCCCATACACAGTTCTTGGTAACCATCCGATACCTGCCTGCCGAGGTCTTTGCAGAAGGAGCCGTCTCCATGATCAGAAACCTCCAAGCTTGTGCTGGGAGCTTGACAGGCAGCAAAGGAGTGATGTGCCAGCTGCAGAATTTGAGAGTTCTGACCTCTTAACTAATTCATGATGTTCTGTGTTGGGCTGTCTCGGTGACTGCAATGAAGTGACACTTCGAGAAAAATTATTCTGAGTAATGAGAGAGAAAGCAGGATGGCCTGAGCCCAGGACGAGCAGTGAAACCCAACTTCGTTGTGTTTTTATTGGCTCTTGGTCTTGTCAGTGAAGAGCTCGCCTCACTGTACCTCCCCATCCCTTCACTGAAGCCTTACTGGGCTCCCTGGCTCACGGTGCCTGCTTTTTTTCTTCACAGGCAGTTTTCACCCGGAAAAACAAGCTGCTCCCTGACCCACTGGACGCTAGACGCTGGCAGGGTTTCCGGCTGGAGGAGTATCTGATCGGGAAGTCCATTGGCAAGGGCTGCAGTGCCGCTGTCTATGAGGCCACCATGCCTGTGTTGCCCCAGAACCAGCAGGTGGCAGGGAGTATCGGGCTTCTTCCAGGGAGAGGCCCAGAGATCATTCCCCGAGGAGAAGAGGAGCAAGCCCCACTGGCCCCTGCCTTTCCCTTGGCCATCAAGATGATGTGGAACATCTCGGTAAGAGTGGGGCCTTCCATCTTTAAAGTCAGCGTTTCTCACAATGCCCATCTTGGGGGAACTCACGGCACTTTTTCCCAGGCAGTGAATAGGAAACAACGCAGATTCTTCACAGTACAGGTGCTTCACGCTCTTGCACAAGAGTCTGAAGCAGCATGTCTCAGAATGTAATATGTCCATGCATCACCTGGGGTCAGGTTAAAAGGCAGATTGTGGGCAGCTGCTGTGGGGTGGAGCCTGAGACTCCCCCTCCCTAACGAGCTCCCAGGTGATGCCCACGCTGCTGGGCCGTGAGCCACACTGAGTAGCAAGTGCCTAAAGCGTCCAGGCCGATCAGTTAATTTCAGGGCTGCAGTCCGCACCGGCCTCTCTCTCCCTGACCTGCCACGCTGGGCACGAGGGGCCGCACGCCTCCCACTGCCCCTGCAGACCCAAGGCTGGCTTGTTGCCTCTCTGCTCTCAACTCTTGCAGAACTCGAGACTTTGGGAAATTTTGAGTATTTTTCCCACCTGAAAACAAAGACTTCTGTCCATTTAGAGTAATTTATCTTGTCACTACATGGGGGGTGGGAGGAGAGGTTAGGAAATTCATCAAGACCTGATGTGTTTTTGTCCTGCCCAGAGCATCTTTCCAAGGCTAAGGTGGGACACAGCCACACAGCTCATGCTGGACACTGAAGGATGCAGGTTCAGGTTTCGATCTAGGGAATGGAGGTTATTAGACTCTACTTCCATGCTGGGCTAATAGCTAGCAAGTAGCCAAATCCTCGACCTAGGAAACATCCAGTCTTAGTATCAAAACTCCCACTGGTTGGGGCACGACAGCAAATGGCGTTCACAAAAGCTAAAAGACTTGATTCTTAAAGGATTTTTGACAGGTTTCACAAGTCCTGAGAGCTGTTCATAATGAAATGAGGAAAATAAGGTGCTTTTCCTTGTTTTTTGTTTTTTACCGGGTGATGAAGAGGGCTGTTCTGTGATTCGGCACGAGTTTATCCAGCGGGGGCTTGTCGGGCTGGGGCTGTCTGCTGAAGGGAACCTGAGAGGGTGAGCGTTAGTGCTTGGTGGTCAGGTTTGAGCCTGGTGGTGACCGGAGGCATCTATGGCAGGAAGAAGGGCCCTGCCTTGGTCATCTTGCCATCTCCTTCTGCCGTGGGCACCTGAGCTGTCAAAGGGTGTGAGGTGTGGGAAGCGTCCTCTGGGTTGGCATGGATGGCACCTCTGCCCTCTCTCTCCCAGGAGAAACTCAGCTTGGCTTCCCACTTCAGAGAGGTTATCTTAGCTTGAAGGTCAAAGCCAATTCTAGGCAGTAGCTGTCCTGGTCCAGATTCTAAGGAGGGCCTGGACTTGCTTGGGCCTGTGTAACCCTGGATCCATTACGGGTGTGTTCCAGGCGGGCTCATCCAGCGAAGCCATCTTTAGCACAATGAGCCAGGAGCTCGTCCCAGCCAGTCGAGTGGCCTTGGCCGGGGAGTATGGCGCACTCCCTCACAGGTAAGCAACCATCTGCCCACCACACAGAGCAGAATGCCCACCTGTGCCCTCACCACTCAGCACGGTGTCTGACACGACACACAGTAGATAATAAATTCTCACTGAATGATGTAGTCAGTGATGGATTTTCAGTTGGTGGATAATTGGGAAAGATTGTAGACGGTCTGACTCTGGTGGAAGATGCAGGTGGCTGACTCACGCTGGAGTAGGGAGAGAAGGCCTTCCAGAGCCGCCCAGTTCAGAACCATGGAAAATGGATCTGGTTTCTGATTCCTAAGTAATACCCAGGTAGAAACAAATCGAACTCTGTCCCCAGCGGAGGCAACACTCACTTCACGAATAGCTGCCGTGACCCCATAGTGCCAAGAGATTTTTTTTTTTAATGGCCTGTTCTCCATGTGACAGAGGAGCCTGAGAAGTCGGGAGCAGAGTCTAGCGTGGTAAGTGCTAGAATAGCGTGCGCTCAGGTGCTGAGGGAGCCCAGAGGCGTGTGTGTTGCAGGGGTTCAGGGCCGTTCAGAAAGGCCTCATGAAGGGACAGTTTGTTCTGCCTCTTGGAAGATGGATAGCCACTAGCTAGGCAAAGAAGTAGGAAAAGAGGCTCCCTCCACAGAGGGAAGAGTCTGGACGGCAGCCTAAGCTCACCTTGGCTTTGCAAACCCACAGGTTGTAAAAGATAATACTTGTGCCAGAGGAGATGCTGTGCTCCCTTTAATATTTGTAGACCACCAGGAAGAGGTGGCCCTCTGCGTTTTTGGTGACTTACTAGAGGGTTGGTCTGTAGATCAGAAGCAGGAAGGTGGAAATGGGGACTTATGGAAACATACATGGAAAACCCCTTCCAGGGCTTGGAAGGCTCTAGTGTGACTGAGGGTTGGTGCAGGCCTAGGGAAGTAGCTGCTTGGTGGGCTTAGCCCTGTCCTCCTCTTCTCCGGATTCCTTGGTAGGGAAGGATGGGTGTCAGCTGCTTCCTAGGGTCTAACTTTATCCTCTGGTGCTTCCTTTTTTGGTGGAAGCGTCAGCCAGCTGACATGGTGCTGCCGTGCAGACCTGTAACTCTCCAGTCTTCTACCCACTTTAGTTTTTTCACAGCATTTATCTCCATCTGTCCTTAAATCGTAGATGTCTTTGTCTATTTATTCATCGTCTCTCTGGCTGCACTGTAAGCTCTCTGAGGGCAGGGCTTTTATGTTTGTTTACTGTGTACACCCAGCAGCTCAGTGAATGTTTGTGGAATGATTAGATGAATATGGCAGAAGGTCTGTTACCTAAAGTACTGATGACATCAACTCTGTCTCAGGAGAAAGACTCCAAGACCCTGAGAGCACTGGGTGGATTTCTTCCTAGCCTTTGCTCATCTAGGGACCTCAGACTCAGCCCTGTGATCTGCTCCAGTGGCTGCTTCTCCCACCTGATTTCTGATCTCCCATTTACACCCTGTGCTCCACCGCGGTGAATTCATATGCCCTCACCAGATGCACGGAGGCCTCTTGTGTGTGCAGTTAGACCCCCACCACAGCCTCCGGTCCTGCTCCAGTTCTCCATACACACACACACACACTCTCACACTCTGGTCCTGCTACACACACACA
>NC_041216.1:18564441-18564639 GCF_002837175.3 Physeter macrocephalus
ACACACACACACACACATACACACACACACTCCGATCCGGCTCCAGTTCGGTACACACACACGCGCACACACACACACTCCGGTCCTGCTCCAGTTCTATACACACACACACACACAAACAACACACACATACACACACACACTCCGGTCCTGCTCCAGTTCTACATACACACACACACACACACACACACACACTCA
>NC_041216.1:18570912-18571131 GCF_002837175.3 Physeter macrocephalus
ACACACACACACACACACACACTCACACACACTCCAGTCCTGCTCCAGTTCTATACACACACACATCACACACACTCTCATTCCGGTTCTGCTCCAGTTCTATACACACACACACATCACACACTCTCTCGTTCGGGTCCTGCTCCAGTTCTATACACACACACACACAGCACACTCTCTCACTCCAGTCCTGCTCCAGTTCTACACACACACACACAC
>NC_041216.1:18571646-18571831 GCF_002837175.3 Physeter macrocephalus
CACACACACACACACACTCCGGTCCTGCTCCAGTTCTACACACACACACACACACACACTCTCCGGTCCTGCTCCAGTTCTACACACATACACACACACACTCCGGTCCTGCTCCAGTTCTATACACACACACACACCACACACTCACACTCCGGTCCTGCTCCAGTTCTACACACACACACACA
>NC_041216.1:18574848-18584963 GCF_002837175.3 Physeter macrocephalus
ACACACACACACACACACACACACACACACACACACACACACACCACACTCACTCCGGTCCTGCTCCAGTTCCACACACACACACACACACACACACACACACACACACACACACACACCCCTCCCCAGCACATCCACACGCTTCCTCTGGGCTCTCGTGACAACCAGGCAGCGCTTTCCCACTGTGGCACTGACAGCCTTGTGCTGTGATCGTGATTCTCCCACTGGCCCTAATGGCCCCAAGCTAGGAACAATGCTTTGATTCCTTTGATCGCCTAGGACAGGGGCCCATTTGGGTGGAGTCCAGAGGAGCTGTACAAGGCCACGTGGTGGACCGGCTTCAAAGCTCGGAACTGAGGCAGCTCTGAAGACAGGGCATATGTCAAACTCTCTGTGTTGTCTTGATGTCTCTGGGCTTCTGCTCCATCCTCCTCCTCTGCCACCCAGCATCCTTATTTCCTACCCATGGCTACACCTCTGGCTTCCCTCAGGCCTCAAGTTCATGTGCCCAAAGCACAGTGAGGGCAAAGAATACTGAAACATCGGATTTTGGAGCAGAGAAAGATTTATTGCAGGGCCATGCAAGGAGAAGGATGGCTCATGCCCAAAAAACCCCCGAACTCCCCCAAGGGTTTCAGCAAAACGTCTTTAAAGGCCAGGTGAGGGGAGGGGGTCTCAGGCTATGTGATTGGCTCGTGCACAGTTCTCTGACTGGCTGATGGTGAGGTGACAGGGTGGTGTCACAGGGGTTAACATTATCAGTCCTTAGGCGCCAGTACGTCTGGGGGCCATGAGCCCGTGGTCATCAAGTAGTTCGCATCTTCCATTTGGTGGGGGGTTGTCACATCTGTAAAACAGCTCAGGAATGTGCATCAGATACTGTTATCCAGGTACTTCGGAGAGGAGCTAAAGCAGAGGATACGGGGGAAGGCCCCGTAGGGTCCTGCTCTGTAACAGCATCCTTTCACCCTCAGCTCCATTGCTGACTGCCCAGTTACTGCCACGTTTCTTCACTCGCTCCACAAAGAGAGACCCTCCCCTTTTCCTGCCAGCCACTGGGCCTCAGACTGTAGGCTTGTTGCCCTTGGGGTAGGTGCTCACCCTTAGTCCCAGCAGCTCTGAGCCAGGGGCAGGGCTGGTACACAGCAGGTGGTTTTGCAGCCCTGGTCATGCAATCCCGAACGTGGCCATTGTGTCTGAGCAGTAGGTGTGGGCATGGCAGCAGGTGACATCTCTACTATGAACTGCATGTGTATCCATTCACTCAAAGGTTTATTGGGCTCATACTCCATGCCAAGTGTTATGCTAGAACTTGGAATCGAGGAGATTCTAGGTCCTTTACAAGCATTAACAACTTCATGAGGTATGTTACCACCTTAGACTGAGCCCAGAGAAGTTAGCACCTTGGCCAAGGACTCGGAGTGGCAGGGGTGGGATTCAATCCCAGGCAGTCTGATTCCAGGGTCTCCTACACTGGTTCTGCCACCTGGGATGGATGGACAGTGGACGGACTGGTGGAGTCACTGAGTGCAATGAGTCATTGTGGGTTTTCCTTCCAAAGCCAGGCTCTGCACCTGGGGCAGAGTTGATTCGAGGAACTGGGCACATAAATGCATGTCAGTATTGAATGTGGCCTTAGACGGTTGTATTTCCAAGTGTCATATCTGCTACTGGCCTCCTGTTTGTCCCACCTGGCTGAAAAAGAAGATCCAAGGGGCGTCCCAAGCAGCTGGCCGCACACCCCAACGTCATCCGCGTCTTCCGCGCCTTCACGTCGTCTGTGCCACTGCTGCCAGGGGCCCTGCTCGACTACCCTGACGTGCTGCCCCCGCGCCTTCACCCCGAAGGCCTGGGCCACGGGCGGACACTCTTCCTTGTCATGAAGAAGTAAGTGGCAGGGGTGTGGCAGGACCTGTAGTGAGCGGCATGCCTGGAACCCGGGGTTGCAGGGAAAAGGGGTCCCCGCCCTCTGGGAGGCCAGGCTGAGGGCGTATATCTGCCCTGTGGAGCGGTTTCCCTTTAGGACAACTTTTCATGAAAACAGGAACACATGTTGAGTCAGAACATACTTTTCCCCTAGTGCTGTTAGTACCTTTGGCTGTTGCCCCCTCTATGCTCACCTCACCTGGTTTCTTAACATAAACTGTTCTCCTTCCTCCGTCCCTGCACCCCTGGCATTGCCATATGGGTTTTTAAGGAAACAAGCATCTGTACTGTTACTTTTAATATGTAAGGCCCCAGCTCTTACTTCCTAATTTCAAGATGGTGGGTGGGAACAGAAAGGATACTTGGGGAAAAAAGAAATCAAAAAGTTCAGGAAGAAGAGGAGGGGCTCCCCTGGTGGCGCAGTGGTTAAGAGTCCGCCTGCCAGTGCAGGGGACACGGGTTCGAACCCTGGTCCGGGAAGATCCCACGTGCCACGGAGCAACTAAGCCCGTGTGCCACAGCTGCTGAGCCTGCGCTCTAGAGCCCGCGAGCCACAACTAGCGAGCCTACGCTCTAGAGCCTGCGAGCCACAACTACTGAAGCCCGCGCGCCTAGAGCCTGTGCTCCGCAGCAAGAGAGACCACCACAATGAGAAGCCCACACACCGCAATGAAGAGTAGCCCCCGCTCGCTGCAACTAGAGAAAGCCCGTGTGCAGCAACGAAGATCCAGCACAGCCAAAAATAAATAAAAGATAAATAAATAAAATTAAAAAAAAGAGGAAAGGCCATCACTCTAATAGGAAATAAGGTGCTCGGGATACTTGGTGCACAGTAGCCGAGGCCCTGTCGCCCTCTCTGCCAGCTACTCCTGTACCCTGCGCCAGTACCTTCGTGGGAACAGCCCGAGCCCCCGCCTGGCCACCGTGATGACTCTGCAGCTCCTGGAAGGGGTGGCTCACCTGGTGCAGCAGGGCGTCGCACACAGAGACCTGAAATCCGACAACGTCCTCGTGGAGCTGGACGCAGGTAGGTGCCCCGCTGCACCTCCAGGCGGTCCAGGGCACACTGGACTTTAGGTCTGGGGACATTTAGGAGCCTTTGGGTCTTTTCTGATTTTTATGTTCTAAGTTGTTGTGTCTTAGCTCTGTACACAAGAGATGAGCACTCCCTCCTTCAAGATGGAGGTTTTTGTTCTCTGTGTAGGACCCGTGGAGTGGTGGTTAATGGTTCCCAGGTTCCTTTCAGTTGTCTGCTTACAGAACAGAAACCTCAGTGGTGGACATTTTCTTGAATAAAGTGAAAGAGAGGTAGACTTTAGCTTAATATAAGAAAGAATTTTCAAACAGTGAGCACTGCTTGAATGTCAGCCCAGCTGCCCCTGGCAGTGAGCTCCCCGTCATTGGAAGCACTCAAGTGAAGCTGGATGGCCATTTGCCTGGGGATCCTGTAAAAGAGAGTCACACCGCTGGTCAATTTTGAACTAGAAGATTTAAGATAATTAAATATGCAATTCTAGAGGAACTGGCTTTTTAAAGGAAGTCTGTATGAATCCTTTTACAAATAACTAATTCATAACGCACCTAATTTTTAGGTTTGGATTTGATGTTTCAAGTTCAAAGACTCTTGGCGGTCATTTGAGCCGGCACCACCTGATGAGTAAAACAAGAGCTGCTCCTTCGATCTTGGGAGAGCTCCAATTACTAGATTATTTAGATTGAGCCAAATTTTATCCCGTTCTTTGCTTGGGGACCTTGATTTCCTAGAGGCACATCTGTACTTGTGTGGCTGGCCCCACTCAGCTCTCCGGCGAGTGGGCGGCTGTCCGGGCCTTGCTGGCCTGTGCTCCTGGGTCAACACGGAGTCCCTGTGAGCCCCTGGTACCCACATCCAGAGGGTGGCTTTAGTGGAAACATAGGACCTCGGGGCGGGGGGATTGGTGGGGAGAGACTCGGACACTCACCTCTGCCTGTCCGTCTGCAGACGGCTGCCCCTGGTTGGTGATCACAGACTTCGGCTGCTGCCTGGCTGATGAGCGCGTCGGCCTGCAATTGCCTTTCACCAGTTGGTATGTGGACCGTGGTGGAAACGGCTGCCTGATGGCCCCTGAGGTGAGTCCTGCTGCGTGTGTCAGGCGCCATCAGCAGAGCCTCTCCCACCAGGTTTCCTCACTGTTTACTCAACACTTTCATCTTCTCTGACCCACAATGTATCAGAAGTCCCTTCCCTGCCTCTTTGCTTAAATCTGGATCTGTCTGATGTTCCAGGAGATGTGAGTTTTGTCAGCCCAAAGCAGAGCTGAGCAGATTCTCCTGCATCTGAGCTACAGTTCACTCAGATTCTGGGTTCCCCGGGACAGAGTTGAGATTAGTCTGTGAATCGGGTGCCGTGCAGGAGCATGAATGGTTTAGAAGTACCAGCAGCATGACTGCTCACCGGTTGCTTTCTGAGCAGGTGTCCACAGCCTGCCCTGGCCCCCGGGCAGTGATCGACTACAGCAAGGCTGACGCCTGGGCAGTGGGAGCGCTCGCGTACGAAATCTGCGGGCTCCCCAATCCCTTTTACGGCCGGGGCAGGGCCCACCTTGAAAGCCGCAGTTACCAAGAAGCTCAGCTGCCTGCGCTGCCCGAGTCGGTGCCTCTGGAGGCGAGACAGCTGGTGAGGTCGCTGCTCCAGCGAGACGCCAGCAAGGTGAGGCCATCCCCAGGTTTACAGGGATTGTGTGGATGGAAACCTCGGTTTATGTTCCAGAGTAAGGGTCAGGGTTGGGCAAGCACTAGAGTGATAGGCGGCTCCTCTGTCTTACAAAGGAAAAGACCAAGTATAGGAGAATACAAAATAGACTTGCGTATAGATAGGAGTATGGGAGCTGGCCACCCAATTAGTCAGGATTCCAGCAGTTCAACTCCTCTTGGTTTTAAAAGTTACTCAGAGGGAAAGAGATGCAGTTTTAAGAAACGTTTAATGAAGATGTAGCTTAAAGAATCAGCTGAGATCTAATCAGACAGATGTGATGACATCTCCTAAGAGATCTGGGCATTGTGAAATTACTACAAAGGTTAACATATGTGAAACCTGGATTGGAGTGGCAGGTCCGGGTGAGGTGGCATGTTTAGTGGCAACAGCCTGGACAGACCAGGGCTCAAACTCCTGTCCTACCACTTACCCCTCACCGTGTGCGGCTGGCTGTCACGGTAGTTGCTCGCTGCTGCCCGTCATTAAGTCGTGACAACTCCCCTCACCCCAGACACGGCTCCTGGGCCTTCCAGGGTGGGGAGGCTCTTCCAGCAATGCACACTGCCCCCCGCCCCCCACCAATTTGTACCCATGGAAAAGCCGGGAGTGTGTGTCAGGTGAGTGCAGGGCATTGTAGGAGAGAGAAGGGTGGAGAAGAATTTGCTCGGGGCCATAGAGAAGGGAAGACCCTGCAACGAGGATGCATTAACAAAGCAGGCTGTGGGGGAAGACTTTGTCACAGGTGTTCTAAGCGTCAGCTTCCCTTCCCGTTACAGAGGCCATCTGCCCGAGTAGCTGCTAACGTGCTTCATTTAAGCCTCTGGGGTGGACATACTCTAACCCTGAAGGACCTGAAACCAGACAAGATGATTGGCTGGCTCCTCCAGCAATCAGCCGCCACTCTGCTGGCCAATAGGCTTGCAGAGAACTGTGTGGAAACAAAAATGAAGATGTTATTTCTGGCCAACCTGGAGTATGAAGCGCTGAGTCAGGCTGCGCTCCTCCTCTGCTCGTGGAGGGCGGCCCCATGACAGCTGATGTAGCTGGTGAATGAATTACTAAAAGAACTTCCGGTATCTGTGTTGTGATGGTCTGTGAATGCTGAGGGAGGGGCTCCTAGGTGAGGGGTGTGGGAGTCGGTCAGGAGAAAAAATGGTGCAGGGCGGGCCAGTCAGCCAGAGAGAAGGCCTCGGGTTTGGCAAGCGGAAGGAACAGCTTGAGTTCACGGTCTAGCTACTAACTCGCTCAAGCAGTGTGATTTTGATGCATCATATAACCTGTGTGGACTGAAGTTCTCTTACCTCTAAAATGAAGAAACTGGTCTAGATAGAGGTCAGCAAACTTTGTCTGTAGAGGGGCAGTACTCAGGCTGTTGCAGCTACTCAACTCTGCCATCGCAGTGCGAAGGCAGCCTTAAATATGTAAACAAGTCACTGTGGCGGCTTCCCAATAAAACTTCATTTAGGGACACTGAGATTTGGATTTCATGTGTCACTAAATAGTCTCAATTGTTTTCAACGACTTAAACGTAAAAACTGTTCTTAGCTTGCAGGCCTACAAAAAACAGGCAGCAGGCCAGACTGAACCACAGGCCAAGTTTGCCAACCCCTCGTCTAGACGATTTCAGAGGGCCTAACTAACTCTAAAAAGAAACGCTGGCAAATCACTAGGCCCCTCCGTGTATCAGCGCTAAAAATGTGACTAGCTCTCTGCGTACGAATCCAAAGGAATGGGCCTGCTGTACCAGGCGAGGGGCTACTCGGGTGTAAGCTGCTGACCAAAAAGTCCCACCTTAAGCTCGTGTCCTGTCTTCACAGACCTCTGAAAAGTTAGTGACCGAGCAGGTGAGGCCAAGCTGAGGCGGGTTAGACCTGCGTTCCACGTTAGAGTCTGTGTGTTACCTGCGCTGAGGCAAATGTTCGCACAGGTCAGGGTGTGCAGGTATCAGAGTGAAAAACGCTGAAGTGAGGCCTGAGACGCGGGAGCCTCTGCACTTCAGTCACGTGTCCTGGCACAGCTCTGAGGGTGCTCTGGAGGAAGCATCGCCACGGACCTCGTCCAGCTACTGAATTGAGTCTAGCAGAGCTAACATGACTGATGAAATGGGAATTAACAGTGCAGTGTTTAAAACTTGCTGATTTTCCCCTTCTGACTAGCGTTTCTTACAGGAATTGTGAAGAATTAAATGCATATTTACAACTGCAGAACATGTATGTGCCTGGAACTGCATACTTGACTTTAAGAGTGATTCTTACACCACAAAGACAAGAAACGATCAATGATGGGGGAGGGATCTTATATACAACTTTACACATGCTTTTTAGGAACACAGCTGTTGCCCAAAGCAAGGTGAACATGATTTAAGGTTCTTTTCAACCAAGCAGGTCTGGAATTCTGTTACAAAGTCACGCACTGTTGACTTCCTAGATTTCCCATTTCACTGATTTCCCCACTGGCCTTTATTATCCTTATTTTATCCCCTGACGTTTAGAAGCTCTGTCATTTCCAGTCTTCAGCAAAACTAAAAAAGGCCACTTACTTACTGTTTTGCATCCAGTCATTTCTCAGCAGCACCCAAACCATCAGCAAAGCACAACGGGGGCCAGATGAAGTTTGAGGGCGATGTTTCTCTTTATTTTAGAAATGAGAGTTGACTTCACATGTGAAAAACACACTTAGCACTCAAGGTGGAAAAACTTAGAAATTATTCCCTAACCCCCCATCCCTTGGTACTCAGTGTTCCATCTCCCGCTGAGGTAAGCTGTGCCACTGTCTGTGGCTTAAAAAAACAAAACCCCCCAAAAACCCACCATAAAGGGGAGAAAAAGCAATCTTATGAAAACCCTCCCTGTCTGTTGTAAGGAGTCCGGGGCACCGGCCCCTCAGTCAGACTTCTCCTTCTCCTTCATGTGTAAGAAGACGACGCTGAAGATGAAGAGCCCCACCATCATGGAGAAGGCGCTGGCGTAGTAGGGGTAGGCCGAGGGGATGAAGCGCTCATACTGCGTGTGCTGCAGGGGCCGCACCGACACCTGCGACACGACAGAGGTGGCAGGCCCTGGCCACGCGGAGGCCCAGGCGGGGCAAGCGCTGGCTGGGGACGGGGCTGCGAGCCGGCTTACCTGAGTGGAGGAGTACAGGTGCGTGTAGCCTAGCCGGTTGTAATCCACTTTGAACTGGAACACGCCATACACGTCAGGCAACTTGAACTGGACGCTGTACTTGCCAGCTGGGGAAGAGCCGAGACACGTAACCAGGAGGGGCTTCCCACGGCGTCTGTCGGCCACACGAGAGCCGGCCCGAGGCAGGGACGGCTTCCCAGAGTTTTCTCTTGCAAGACTTGCACTCACCTTTCCTCTTCAAGAAGGTCCTCACAAAAGGATCGATGCGGACAAACTCCAGCTGAATGTCATCACCATCAAAGGGGACCCATTTGCCGTCTGAGAGCTGCTCAATCACGATGCTGTACTCCTGAGGCGAGAGGCCGGTTAGCCGGGGTGGCCGGAGACTGGCGGGACGCCCCAGCCCTCAGCTGCACTGAATCCCCACCGTGAGTCTGGCAGGAACCCGCAGGGGTTCTGAAAACCCGGGCAAGCCCCCACCCACCGCCCCTGGACAGTGATGGAGGACGCCCCCCAGCCGGCTCACCCCCCGACTCGTACCTGCACCCCTTTACAAGCCCGTGGAAGCCTGCACCCAAACGCTGCCCTTCCCGAAAGCACCGGGCACTCCTGGGCATCCCTGCTTCCACATTCACTGCTCTCGCCTTTCCCTACTTCTCGTCCTGACGGATTCATCCTCAAGACCCAACTCAAATGTGGTTTCTCTTGTGAATTCCGCTCCTAGCAGAGTGAATCAGCAGAGCCCCTCCCACCTCTGCATTCGCACAGCAAAAGCACACCTCCTCCAAAGAAGGCCGCCTGTTAGGATATGGGTTTACTAGGCAGGCTCTCCGCACCTCAACTGACTTTCTTACAGTGAAGATGAACTTATTCAGCCCTGTTTAGGCCCCTCAGGCCCAACACAGAAATGTTCAGTAAGTGCTTTTGAACGGAATCAACTTGGCCAAAACCCGGGGGCCCTCCCGCTCCAAGGAGCTCTTACCACTAGGTCAGTGACAGTGTAGGCGTTGGGTGGGGCTGTCTCGCCCACCCGGTGATGGGACACAGGCCCCACACGTAGGACACCCTCCTCCTTGAACACCCAGCGGGAAAGGGCCACAGCTAGCTCATAGTTGCCTGTCTGGGAATACCTGCAGAGGGGAAACAGGAGAGACTGGAGCACTGGAACCAGCTTCCAGTGGTGCCCGGTAAACCAATCACTATCCACCAAGATAAACCACACACAGCCAATTTCTGCCTAGAGGCCATACACGTCTAGGGATGCTGGTGAACAGGAACACAGGAAAGAAGGATAGGTGTGAGGTGTTGCTTTGGGTGTCACCTGCACAATAAGTACATAATTATCGAAACATCTCCAGATAAGCCGTCACTACCCTGAAAAGTCTGGACTGCCAACACCAACAATATGAAGTCTTCAAATAATTTTAAAGCACCTGAAGATACGTAGCCTCTGACACTTTTAGCTAAAAGCCTCCTTCCTCCCCATCCACGCAGACCTCCCGCCCGGACCACACCCCTAAGCCCTCTCTGCATCTACCTCTGGGAGCCGGGCGCGGCCTTCTGCACTGCCGAGTTGAAGAAGGCGTCGCTGAAGAAGTCGAGGGAGCCGCTGAAGATGACCCGGGCGTTGTTCCTGGCCTGCAGACCCGCGATGAGGAGGGTGTTCTTCCCCACGGCATGGGGGTACTGGGAACGACACGAGGCCGTCAGCCAGGAGAGCCAGGGCGGGGGACCAGCAGCGGGGCCTCGGGACAACCTGGGCCCCAGCTGAGGGCAGAAGCTGAGACCCACGCCCCTACCCCGCTGTTGCGGCCCTCGTCCCCCTCCCACCAACTTCTCATTTCACTGCCTCAGAGAAGGGTGCTCTCCTGCTTGCTTCTCGTTTTCAAACAAAAAGTGCTCTGCTACCAGGCCCAGGAGCAGGAGGCCTCAAGGCTGCGAAGGCCCCTCACCTGGGTGATGGGTTTATCGGGGAAGAAAGAGTAGGAGGTGGAAGAGCCCGTCAGGATGTCCAACACCAAAGGATTGTCAGGATCAGCCACCATCCTGTAGAAGGAAAAGAGAACGGTCCAACCCTGACCCCAAGCACTGAGCCCAAAGGGCCTGGGGTCCTCCAGGAGCCATTTCTTCACAAGAATTAATCCTACTTTCTAATAGCCAAACACCTAGCTCTCTTCTTGCTGTAACAATGGAGTCTAACTCTTAATGTCACAGGTTAATCTCATCCACATCCTCTGCGGGAAGGAAAGCCCCCCAACAGTCACAAGTTTGGGCTGGTTTCCTGACAAAAGAAAGCGACCCCTTCTTCCCCCCGGGTTTCTGCAGGCCTCTCG
>NC_041216.1:18585463-18623233 GCF_002837175.3 Physeter macrocephalus
ACATTCCGTTAGTCCCATTTTACAGATGAGGAGACTGAGGCACTCATGGGTGAAGTAACCAGTGCACCAGTAGGAGATGACTGCCTGGGTTTCTGTTCTTCATGTCTGCCTGCCTGGGCACTGAGCACAGCCCTGATGTCCTGCCTTAACCCCTCTTACCTGTGCCTTGGCCTCCCCAATCTCAGAGTTGACGTTTCTGTGGGAGCTCAGGATCGAATGACATGTTTTAGAACAAAGTGCCAGGTCCCGTGCCCTGCACAGAGTGAGATGCTCAGCGAATGAGAACTTACCTTCACCCACCCTCTCAATACCCTCATCCTGGATGCCTGTGCCCAGGAAGGAGATGAAGCTGGGCTTCCCTGAGCACCTATCCATGGGCAGGTGCTCCTGCTAATTAGCTTGGACCACACCAGCCTGGGAGGGAGGTAGTATTATTTTGGCCCCATTTCACAGATGAGGAAACTGAGGCTTAGGGAGCCTCAGGGAGACTCGTTCAGTAAGGGACAGGTACAGGGGCAAGAGCTGGCTATACCAGCACCCCCTTGTCCTGGTCCCTCGAAGGGATGCAGCAGCTTCTGGGTGGGAGCCATCCAGCAGGTGGATGGGAGTAGGTGTGGCTGACACTGGCTCCAGACATAGCCAGCCTTGTCCCCCTCCCCCAGGTTGTTGACAGCTACCCTGGATGGTGGAACAGGTACCATATGACCCTAGGTGCCGGGATACATGAGCATTCTGTTCTGGGGCTCTGCCATGCCCTCCCTCCAGGCCCCCGTGCCCGGCAGGTACTCCTCAGCCTCGTGAGCATTTGGCACACAGAGGCCGGGGCGAAACGAGGGAGCTGATGTTCTGCTGGGCACCTGCTTGGTGAGGTGCATCCAGGCAGGTGTTGTCGGAAGGAGAGTGAGGCTTGTGGAGAGATCTGAGTCTTAGGAAGGAGAGTCATACAGAATCATAGACCCTAGCCCTTTACAGGGCCTAGAATCGAGGGTCCCATGCCAGTTCCATACTAGGACAAAAGCCATCAACACTGTAACGTAATATTCACTATCATTTATGAAGTAGGTGCTTGATGTATTCATCCCATTTAATCACCCTTGTTTGAGGTGGCTGTGCGCATTTTACAGGTGAGGAAGCTGAGCGGAGTCAGGGCCTGCTGGTTGGCCCCTGCCCAGTGGTGCGGGCGGGGCCCTCCAGAGCCCCACAGAACAGGACCAGCCCCCTTCCCCATCCCAGCCCTTTATGCTCCCTTTAGCGCCTATCACCTTTTTGGCTCTTATTGGGCTTGTGGTCATTTGGAATCTTCAGATCTTTTTCTGAATGAGACACAGCTGGCTTGCGTGGATCTCTGGACTCAAGAAGGTGTCCCAACCACAGCAGAGTCCCTCCTTCAGGCCTTAGCTGACCCCTAGGTCCCCAGCTTCTAGGGGTCATCCTACCCACTACACTTTTGACATACCAGAGGGGTGACCAATGAGGCTGGGTCCTCTGATAACCAGCTCTGAGGCCTCCCCTGTGCCCTCTTCCAAGGTGTCTCTGAACCAAGCCAGCTGGCTCAGGGGCTGTGCAGCTCCCAGACCCTCCTTGGGGAAGCCCTGCCTGCCTACCCCTGCTCTACCCTCAGCTGGATTGGAGCTAGGTTTCCAGTGGTCCAATTTTGTCCTGGAGGAGGCAGTACAGGTAGGAAAGAGACGGGGGAAATGGGGTGGGGGGGCAGAGAAGCAAACAGAGGATGTACAAAGGTGGGGTAGGGGAGAGGAGCCGATGCAGCCCCCAGTCCCTGGGGCCTGCGCTCCAGGCCCCTCCAACCACCATGGCAGGGGGAGGAAGGAGTTCAGGGCAGCCCCCTTCAGCCCAAAGCAAACATGACCAGTTCCTTTCTGTGAGCACCCAGGGAAGCAGATGTCAGGCCAATGGGCAGCATCTCCCGGGCCCCTATTTCCATGGCTCGCCCCTGCCCCATGAACTCTGCATAAGTCTGTCATGGTTCTCCATCACCTTGGCAACCAGTAGCCACACAGGTGTGATCATGGGGACCTCGGGCCCTGGACTGGGCCATGAGGATGGCAGTGTGTTCAGCCTGGGCCACCGTGGGGCATGTGCTCTGGGTACAGCCCTGAAGGAGAACTGCAGGGCCTTGGTGTTCCTGGACATTTGTTCTCAGGGCAGCCAGTGCCCTAGCCTCACCCACTTGCCCTTCTTAGGTGATGTCAAGCCTAGAGGGGACCGCGGAGATCATCCAGCCCAGGGCATCTCGAGGGTCACGGACTGAGCCTTGTGTCATCCTGGATCTGAGTGCACGGCTGCATTTGTCGGTGTGTGCATTAGTGTCCAGGGCTTTCATCAAAATTTCAAAAGGATCCTTGCCCCTGAAATGTTAAGAAGCACTGAGTCCATTTTACAGGTGGGGAGACTGAGGCCCAGAGAATGGAAGCCACTTGTCTGAGGGCAGCATTCAGGTTGGGGCAGAGCTGAACCAGAAGCCAAGACTTCTGACTTTCCATCCAGGGCTCCTTCTTCAGATTTAAGTCTTCAGAGAAGATCATCCATCTGGACTAATAGCCCCCACTAAGCAGGGGGACCCCATCATTCCTTCCTCATTGGAGCACCTTGGTCAACACCATTCCTATGAGCCCCCATTAGGGTCTTGGATTTCTCCAATCCACATACTTGTCATGTGGCTTTGAATAAGTTACTGTCCCTCTCTGAACCTCAGTCTCCTCATCTGAAAAATGGAGAGATAATAACAGCACCTCGAAAGGTAGTGAGAATAAAATGGGATGGCAGCCTGGCGTAGAATGAGCCCTCCAACCGTGTTAATGATAGAAATAACTTGTGCTCATTATCACCATCCTCCCATTCTTCGTGGCACAGACGCTGCCTGCCCCATGGAGCTCTTGGCTGGCCCACGCCTTCCCTCCTCCTTACCCCTTCTTGGCAGCCAGCACAGCGTGGGTCATCATAGAGCTGTCCCGACATGCTTTTGACTTGATTGGAGTCCAGGGGAAATCCACCTGCTTTTCTGGCCCTTTGGCGACTGGCCCTCTCTGGGCCTCAGTTTCCCCATCTGTATAATGGGTAGGTTTGTGGAGCTCTGCAGACCCTCTCAGCTCTGATATAATATGCCACACTATGGATGGACCTGGTGCCCCTGGCATCTTCCAGCATGTGCTGCCTTCACGAGCACATGGCCCTGCTTTCTGTCTCCAGACCGCAAGCTGTATCCCTTGTGTGTCCTGGCTGTGTCCCTTGTGCCCCATCCAGCCCTGGCACATAGTGGGCTCTGCTAGTGCCCTCTGGATGCATGGCTTTCTCAGCCACACTTGTCCTCCACAACGCCACACCCAGGGGGCTCCAGTTAACTTAGAGGATCTTTTTCTCTACCATCCCCTTACCCCCAAGCTTTGCTAAATAATCTGACCTGATTGGGAGTCTCCAGAACATTCCAGGGCCACCCAGCAACTGGCATCTTTATTCTCCCTCTTCAAACTGACGCACACACTCATTGTGCCTGGAACTGGTCCTTCACCAACACCTTGACCTTGAGGTGGGACCTGCATTGGGAGAGGGCGGCACCAGTCCCCACCCCCGTGGTGGGTGTAGTGGTGACAGCTCCTGAGGGAGGACACACCCAAATCAGACAGTACAGGGTTGAGAGCTTGGCAGCCTGGGTCTAAATTCTAGTGTCATTGGGAACTCCCTGGCGGTCCAGTGGTTAGGACCCGGTTCTTTTTCACTGCTGTGGGCCCGGGTTCAGTCCCTCATCCGGGAACTAAGATCCCGCAAGCTGTGCGGTACGGCCAAAAAGATTAAAATAAATAAATAAATTCTAGTGTCACTACCTATTAAAGGTGTGCTTTTCGGCAAGTTGCTTAACTGTTCAGCCTCAGTTTCCTCACTTTAAAAATGGGAGTAATAATGGCTGCTTTGCAGTGTAGCTAAATGATATGATGCATAAAAAGTGCTTGGCACTGTGCCTGGCATATAATACACCCCAGAAAAGTGCTATTTAGTTATTATCCTCACGACTCCCTAAGTATCTGGCAGGGCAGAGGACAGTGGTCTCGGGGGCTCCTAGAACGCCACCAGGGACCGCGTTCCAAGGAGGCCAGTGTGGCTGTAGTTTGGGGCGCACAGTGCAGGAGAGAGCAGGCGGGGAAGGATGGGTGAGCTGGGGCCAAGCTGGGGAGGCCTTGAAAGCCAAGGCCAGGAGCTCAGCTGTGATCCTGCAGCAATGTGGAGTCCCAGGGGGTGTTAGAGCCAAGGTATGATAGACTCAGAGCTGTCCTTCAGGGATTTCAACTGTCAACCTGAGGCAGACGGGGAGGTCCAGACAGGAAGTTATAAGGGTCTGAGCTTGGGGTGTGGCAAAAGGGGGAGGAGTCTGGAGAGAACCAATAGACACTGTGAATTAGCACAGGGGCTTTTGAACTGCTGACGCGGAGGGTGAATAAGGGCAGTCCAAAGAGGACCTCCCCATTGTACAGATGAGGAAACTGAGGTCAGGAGAGGGGAGAGCTAGTACCAGAACCCACACCTCCAGACACCCCGTGCAGGGCTCTCCCTTTCATTCTATGGGTTGGGTCTCCCCCACCCCCCACTGGTTTACATACACCCAGAGAGGGCCAGGGCCACGCCCCAAATCACGCAGCAAATCCTGCATCTTTCTATAGCACCCAGAGGCCTCTCCCTGTTGTTTTCAATGTCTGTGGGTTGACTCCATCCCAGGGGAGGTCGGGGGCGAGGGAGGGGGTCCTCCCTCTGGAGTTGCTAAAGACACAGCCAGTATCTTTCAGGGTAACTTCGAGAAGATTTGGGCTCTTTCAGCTGGGCTCAGAGCCCAGGGTGCCCCCCGGGGCAGTTCATCTCATTACAAGAAAGGACAATCTCGCACTCTGGCAAATTCACCTTTCTCCAGGATCTGCCCTGCACCGCGCAGTTCACACATGTCTTTTTATTTAATCCCCACACCGATCTCATGAGGCTAGAATTATTATTCCTATTTCAGTAGCAAACAGGCTCAGAGAGGTTAAGTAACCTGCCCATTCTCACACAGCACACAGAACTGATGTCCAGTCCAGGCCGGCTGGCGTCATGCTGCCTCAGTGTTCCTCGAGTGTAGACACACACGTCAGCAGGAGCTGGTCAATGATGGAGGTCTGTTACCAGGGGCGCAGTGCTGATACAGATGGAAGAGTCACCGCAGCGCAGAGCAGAAGTGGTTCCCGTGAACTGGCACCAGGAAAGGGTTCTAGGAGGAGGTGAGGCTCCAACTGGCCCTTGAAGGAGGATCAGGGCTTGGCAGGAGTGGGCAGGGGGACAGTACAGGGTTTCCGATCCCCTTTTTGTGCCTTGGAGCCTCCTCCCCCCATGAGCCTGGGCCCCAGGAGCAGCATTCAGGCCTGTGACATATCCACCTAGGCTGGGCATTTTATAGCAGGCCCCCAAGGCTCCTGCTAGGCCATATTGTTGGGGCAGGAAAGGACCAAAACAGCATTCCGTGGACAAGGGTCTTTGACTAAAACAGGTCCCTGATTTGCTGGAGCCGTCTCCCTCCATTCCACTCCTTGGGGACAGTCACCTTGGACATTAGGAATTTTCAACTTTCCTTTCTGCCAACACCCCTGCCCCTGGGTCCTGGATCCAAGGGGGGATACCTAGAGGGGGCTCCCTCTGCAGAGGTGATGATGGATTATTGGGCTGACAGGTGGCCCCCCTCCCCCACGCCCACTTCCCAATCTCTTTGCTGCTGTTCTGCTGCTTTTACCAAAAGCCAGGTGCTCGCGATGTAATATGGCATGGAGGTTAAGAGCCAGGCCCTGAGGTCAGGCTGTGTGATTTGAATCGCAGCTCTGCTGGTTGTGCAACCGACACTGAGTTTCTTAACTTCTCTGTGCCTCAGTTTCCTCACCTGTGAAATGGGGTTAATAATAGTCCCAGTTATTGTGAGTGTTAAATGAGACGGTGAGTGACAAGCACTCAGCGTGATGCCTGGTTCTTAGTATCAGTGGCTGCTGTTTTGGAACAACTACTACGGGTCAGGGGCGGGACACATGACCACGTGCCAGCCCCAACTTGGTCACGCTCTGGAGTGTGGGCTCCATTTGCCCCCCTACTCTGTCTCCTGATGGGTACATCTATGTCCTTTACTCCCAAATGTTTGAAACATCAGGGAGATGTGACCTGACCTCATCTAAATGGCAGAAGGCGTAGGTGTGGCCAGGTTAGCAGGACCTGCTCGGTCTACTGCCAAATGGGGTTCTCCTGGACCACCCAGGCTCTGCTGTGCCCTAAGAAGGGATCATCCTAATTTGGAACAACTACTATGGGTCAGGGGCGGGACACATGAGCATGTGCCAGCCCCAACTTGGTCACGCTCTGGAGTGTGGGCTCCATTTGCCCCCCTACTCTGTCTCCTGATGGGTACATCTATGTCCTTTACTCCCAAATGTTTGAAACATCAGGGAGATGTGACCTGACCTCATCTAAATGGCAGAAGGCGTAGGTGTGGCCAGGTTAGCAGGACATGCTCCGTCTACTGCCAAATGGGGATCTCCTGGACCACCCAGGCTCTGCTGTGCCCTAAGAAGGGATCATCCTAATTCCAGCCTCCTCCCCTTCCTTCAGAGCCCTCAAACCTCTCTACCTGTCCCAGGTGCTTTCCTGCTCCATGGACAGCGACAGGACCCATATGTAAATGTCTGTGCAAATCCCCTGGTGTTAGGTTGCCAGCTCTCCAGGGAGGCAAAGCCACCTCTGGGACCGCCACTTCCACTTCCCAGCCATGGGAGTCCAGGGCAGGGTGGTCTGCTACCTGATCTTCCTGCTGCGGGCCCTGGCTGAGCTGACTGAGAACTCGAAGTTCTACTTGCTTGGGGATTACCTCCTGGGTGGCCTCTTCACCCTCCATGCCAACGTGAAGGGCATTGTCCACCTCAACTAGCTGCAGGTGCCCAAGTGCAAGGAGTGAGTCTCCAGTGTGAGGCTGGAAGTGATGGTGGGGGCGGGGTGGGAGCTGAGGCTGGTCCTGTGGCCCTGGGGAGGCCAAGCCAAGACCAAGAGGTCAGAATGCGTCTCCTCATTCATTGCCAAACCCCCATCCTGGATGCACCCCACTGGCTCTCAGGGTGGCCCGGCACAGTCCATGTTATTAAAATCTATGGCGACTATGTCTTAAAATTTTGAAAGCTGGTGTCTCAATGTCACGTCTCTTACTAAAGAGTTATGGGATGTTAGAGCCTAGAGGGGTCTTAGAGACCATCAAAACCAACCCCCTTCCCTCTGGCATCAGTGGGACCCCCAGTGAATCCATGCCAAGGCCCAGCTGTTATACCTTTGGGAGGCAGGTTCTCAGACTGGAAGGAAGGTTTGTATTTTCCCAGGGCTGTGGTTGGGTGGGCAGGGGTGTTTCCAAGACTGGGGGCGGGGGCTTTCTTCTGCACTCCATCCCCTGTGAACCCACTGGGGTGGCAGCATCATTCAGAGATTGAATGGGTCACCTTCGGGCAGGCATGAAGGCTGGGATACTGCAGCCAACCTGGGAATATAAAATAGTGATCTTGTGCAGAGAGGGCGAGGCATTCTGAGAGAGAGAGAAAGGAAGGAGAGTGCAAAGATGATTAAAGCCTGACTATAAGAAATGAACCATTTATAAGATGTTGGGGAAGATTATATGCTGGCTTGAGAATGGTGAGGGTGATGGTACTAAGCATGATGTTGGATATTTTGATGCTTGTGATGATGGTGGAGAGTCTAGTGAAATGATGGTGGTGATAGAAGTGATGGTGATGTTGATAATGTTGGTAGTAGTAATACTGGTGATAAGGAAAATGGAGTAGGTGATGATGGTGGCGGCAGTGGTGATGGTGATGGTGATGGTGATGGTGATGATGGTGATGGTAGCGATGGTGGTGGTGGTGGTGGTGGTGATGGTGATGGTGATAGTGATGGTGGTGGTGATGGTGATGATGTGATGGTGTTAGTGATGGTGGTGATGGTGAAGTTGATAGTAGCAATGGTGGTGGTGGTGGTGGTGATGGTGATAGTGATGGTGGTGGTGGTGGTGATGGTGATGGTGATGATGATAGTGATGGTGGTGGTGGTGGTGGTGATGGTGATGGTGATAGTGATGGTGATGATGGTGATGGTAGTGGTGGTGGTGATGGTGGTAGTGGTATTGATAATGATGGTCACAGACATGGGGTGACTGTGATGGCAGTGGTGATGATACCCATAATAGGAATAGTAGGTGATGATGGTCACAGTGATGATAGTGATGATGGAGGCCATGGTGGGTAATGGTGGTCACATTGGTGGACATTGATAGAGTGATGACGGAGGTCATAGGGTAGTGGTAGTGACTGATGGTGGCCACAGAGATCAAAGCGTCAGAGGTGGTCATAGGGTCGATGGTGATCTCAGAGCAGTGGGATGGTGAAAATAATGTGGTAAAAATGCCAGAACCCTCTGGAGTGGTTCCTTCTTGGGCGGTGCCTTGGCTTTCCTACTGCAGGCAGGAGGGACAAGCTGGCTCTCCCCTCCCCTCCCCTCCCCTCCCCTCCCCTCCCCTCCTCACTCTGGACCCGTTGCCCACTCCACCCTACTGCGGCCTCTCCAGGTACAAGGTGAAGGTGCTGGGCTACAACCTCATGCAGACCATGCACTTTGCAGTGGAGGAAATCAACAATGACAGCAGCCTGCTGCCCAGTGTGCTGCTGGGCTACGAGATGGTGGACACCTGCTACATGTCCAACAACGTCCATCCTGTGCTCTACTTCCTGTCACAGGACGACTATTTCCTGCCCATCCAGGAGGACTACAGCCACTACGTACCCCGCGTGGTGGCCATCACCGGCCCTGACAACTCCGAGTCCCCCATGACCGTGGCCCACTTGCTCTCCCTCTTTCTCCTTCCACAGGTGAGGCCTCCGGGCCCTGGGAGAAGGGGCTGGGGAGGAGGGCAGCCGAGCGCTTTTCCTGAGAGCTCACCACCCCCACTCGTCCTGGGGGTGTTGGATCGGGGAGCAAAAACAAGGTCAGGACAGCCACCCCAGCCCTGGCAAAGTAGCCGGCCTATTGGCTAAGAGCTCAGGCTTTGGAGGCAGAAGGACCTCGGCGTGCATCTGGCCTCTGAGTCTTGGTCATTGTGAGACCTTGAGCCAGCCTCTTAACTTTTCCAAGCCTCAGTTTCCCCATCTCTAAAGTGGGATGATAAGAGTCCCATCCTTGACTGTCTGAAGATTAAAGCATTCAATTTAGGTAAGAATTTCTAGTGCACAATAGGTAGTCAATAATGTTACCGTTGGGCTTCCCTGGTGGCGCAGCGGTTGAGGGTCCGCCTGCCGATGCAGGGGACGTGGGTTCGTGCCCCGGTCCGGGAAGATCCCACGTGCCGCGGAGCGGCTGGGCCCGTGAGCCATGGCCGCTGAGCCTGCGCGTCCGGAGCCTGTGCTCTGCAGCGGGAGAGGCCGCTTTCATCAAAATTTCAAAAGGATCCTTGCCCCTGAAATGTTAAGAAGCACTGAGTCCATTTTACAGGTGGGGAGACTGAGGCCCAGAGAATGGAAGCCACTTGTCTGAGGGCAGCATTCAGGTTGGGGCAGAGCTGAACCAGAAGCCAAGACTTCTGACTTTCCATCCAGGGCTCCTTCTTCAGATTTAAGTCTTCAGAGAAGATCATCCATCTGGACTAATAGCCCCCACTAAGCAGGGGGACCCCATCATTCCTTCCTCATTGGAGCACCTTGGTCAACACCATTCCTATGAGCCCCCATTAGGGTCTTGGATTTCTCCAATCCACATACTTGTCATGTGGCTTTGAATAAGTTACTGTCCCTCTCTGAACCTCAGTCTCCTCATCTGAAAAATGGAGAGATAATAACAGCACCTCGAAAGGTAGTGAGAATAAAATGGGATGGCAGCCTGGCGTAGAATGAGCCCTCCAACCGTGTTAATGATAGAAATAACTTGTGCTCATTATCACCATCCTCCCATTCTTCGTGGCACAGACGCTGCCTGCCCCATGGAGCTCTTGGCTGGCCCACGCCTTCCCTCCTCCTTACCCCTTCTTGGCAGCCAGCACAGCGTGGGTCATCATAGAGCTGTCCCGACATGCTTTTGACTTGATTGGAGTCCAGGGGAAATCCACCTGCTTTTCTGGCCCTTTGGCGACTGGCCCTCTCTGGGCCTCAGTTTCCCCATCTGTATAATGGGTAGGTTTGTGGAGCTCTGCAGACCCTCTCAGCTCTGATATAATATGCCACACTATGGATGGACCTGGTGCCCCTGGCATCTTCCAGCATGTGCTGCCTTCACGAGCACATGGCCCTGCTTTCTGTCTCCAGACCGCAAGCTGTATCCCTTGTGTGTCCTGGCTGTGTCCCTTGTGCCCCATCCAGCCCTGGCACATAGTGGGCTCTGCTAGTGCCCTCTGGATGCATGGCTTTCTCAGCCACACTTGTCCTCCACAACGCCACACCCAGGGGGCTCCAGTTAACTTAGAGGATCTTTTTCTCTACCATCCCCTTACCCCCAAGCTTTGCTAAATAATCTGACCTGATTGGGAGTCTCCAGAACATTCCAGGGCCACCCAGCAACTGGCATCTTTATTCTCCCTCTTCAAACTGACGCACACACTCATTGTGCCTGGAACTGGTCCTTCACCAACACCTTGACCTTGAGGTGGGACCTGCATTGGGAGAGGGCGGCACCAGTCCCCACCCCCGTGGTGGGTGTAGTGGTGACAGCTCCTGAGGGAGGACACACCCAAATCAGACAGTACAGGGTTGAGAGCTTGGCAGCCTGGGTCTAAATTCTAGTGTCATTGGGAACTCCCTGGCGGTCCAGTGGTTAGGACCCGGTTCTTTTTCACTGCTGTGGGCCCGGGTTCAGTCCCTCATCCGGGAACTAAGATCCCGCAAGCTGTGCGGTACGGCCAAAAAGATTAAAATAAATAAATAAATTCTAGTGTCACTACCTATTAAAGGTGTGCTTTTCGGCAAGTTGCTTAACTGTTCAGCCTCAGTTTCCTCACTTTAAAAATGGGAGTAATAATGGCTGCTTTGCAGGGTAGCTAAATGATATGATGCATAAAAAGTGCTTGGCACTGTGCCTGGCATATAATACACCCCAGAAAAGTGCTATTTAGTTATTATCCTCACGACTCCCTAAGTATCTGGCAGGGCAGAGGACAGTGGTCTCGGGGGCTCCTAGAACGCCACCAGGGACCGCGTTCCAAGGAGGCCAGTGTGGCTGTAGTTTGGGGCGCACAGTGCAGGAGAGAGCAGGCGGGGAAGGATGGGTGAGCTGGGGCCAAGCTGGGGAGGCCTTGAAAGCCAAGGCCAGGAGCTCAGCTGTGATCCTGCAGCAATGTGGAGTCCCAGGGGGTGTTAGAGCCAAGGTATGATAGACTCAGAGCTGTCCTTCAGGGATTTCAACTGTCAACCTGAGGCAGACGGGGAGGTCCAGACAGGAAGTTATAAGGGTCTGAGCTTGGGGTGTGGCAAAAGGGGGAGGAGTCTGGAGAGAACCAATAGACACTGTGAATTAGCACAGGGGCTTTTGAACTGCTGACGCGGAGGGTGAATAAGGGCAGTCCAAAGAGGACCTCCCCATTGTACAGATGAGGAAACTGAGGTCAGGAGAGGGGAGAGCTAGTACCAGAACCCACACCTCCAGACACCCCGTGCAGGGCTCTCCCTTTCATTCTATGGGTTGGGTCTCCCCCACCCCCCACTGGTTTACATACACCCAGAGAGGGCCAGGGCCACGCCCCAAATCACGCAGCAAATCCTGCATCTTTCTATAGCACCCAGAGGCCTCTCCCTGTTGTTTTCAATGTCTGTGGGTTGACTCCATCCCAGGGGAGGTCGGGGGCGAGGGAGGGGGTCCTCCCTCTGGAGTTGCTAAAGACACAGCCAGTATCTTTCAGGGTAACTTCGAGAAGACTTGGGCTCTTTCAGCTGGGCTCAGAGCCCAGGGTGCCCCCCGGGGCAGTTCATCTCATTACAAGAAAGGACAATCTCGCACTCTGGCAAATTCACCTTTCTCCAGGATCTGCCCTGCACCGCGCAGTTCACACATGTCTTTTTATTTAATCCCCACACCGATCTCATGAGGCTAGAATTATTATTCCTATTTCAGTAGCAAACAGGCTCAGAGAGGTTAAGTAACCTGCCCATTCTCACACAGCACACAGAACTGATGTCCAGTCCAGGCCGGCTGGCGTCATGCTGCCTCAGTGTTCCTCGAGTGTAGACACACACGTCAGCAGGAGCTGGTCAATGATGGAGGTCTGTTACCAGGGGCGCAGTGCTGATACAGATGGAAGAGTCACCGCAGCGCAGAGCAGAAGTGGTTCCCGTGAACTGGCACCAGGAAAGGGTTCTAGGAGGAGGTGAGGCTCCAACTGGCCCTTGAAGGAGGATCAGGGCTTGGCAGGAGTGGGCAGGGGGACAGTACAGGGTTTCCGATCCCCTTTTTGTGCCTTGGAGCCTCCTCCCCCCATGAGCCTGGGCCCCAGGAGCAGCATTCAGGCCTGTGACATATCCACCTAGGCTGGGCATTTTATAGCAGGCCCCCAAGGCTCCTGCTAGGCCATATTGTTGGGGCAGGAAAGGACCAAAACAGCATTCCGTGGACAAGGGTCTTTGACTAAAACAGGTCCCTGATTTGCTGGAGCCGTCTCCCTCCATTCCACTCCTTGGGGACAGTCACCTTGGACATTAGGAATTTTCAACTTTCCTTTCTGCCAACACCCCTGCCCCTGGGTCCTGGATCCAAGGGGGGATACCTAGAGGGGGCTCCCTCTGCAGAGGTGATGATGGATTATTGGGCTGACAGGTGGCCCCCCTCCCCCACGCCCACTTCCCAATCTCTTTGCTGCTGTTCTGCTGCTTTTACCAAAAGCCAGGTGCTCGCGATGTAATATGGCATGGAGGTTAAGAGCCAGGCCCTGAGGTCAGGCTGTGTGATTTGAATCGCAGCTCTGCTGGTTGTGCAACCGACACTGAGTTTCTTAACTTCTCTGTGCCTCAGTTTCCTCACCTGTGAAATGGGGTTAATAATAGTCCCAGTTATTGTGAGTGTTAAATGAGACGGTGAGTGACAAGCACTCAGCGTGATGCCTGGTTCTTAGTATCAGTGGCTGCTGTTTTGGAACAACTACTACGGGTCAGGGGCGGGACACATGACCACGTGCCAGCCCCAACTTGGTCACGCTCTGGAGTGTGGGCTCCATTTGCCCCCCTACTCTGTCTCCTGATGGGTACATCTATGTCCTTTACTCCCAAATGTTTGAAACATCAGGGAGATGTGACCTGACCTCATCTAAATGGCAGAAGGCGTAGGTGTGGCCAGGTTAGCAGGACATGCTCCGTCTACTGCCAAATGGGGATCTCCTGGACCACCCAGGCTCTGCTGTGCCCTAAGAAGGGATCATCCTAATTCCAGCCTCCTCCCCTTCCTTCAGAGCCCTCAAACCTCTCTACCTGTCCCAGGTGCTTTCCTGCTCCATGGACAGCGACAGGACCCATATGTAAATGTCTGTGCAAATCCCCTGGTGTTAGGTTGCCAGCTCTCCAGGGAGGCAAAGCCACCTCTGGGACCGCCACTTCCACTTCCCAGCCATGGGAGTCCAGGGCAGGGTGGTCTGCTACCTGATCTTCCTGCTGCGGGCCCTGGCTGAGCTGACTGAGAACTCGAAGTTCTACTTGCTTGGGGATTACCTCCTGGGTGGCCTCTTCACCCTCCATGCCAACGTGAAGGGCATTGTCCACCTCAACTAGCTGCAGGTGCCCAAGTGCAAGGAGTGAGTCTCCAGTGTGAGGCTGGAAGTGATGGTGGGGGCGGGGTGGGAGCTGAGGCTGGTCCTGTGGCCCTGGGGAGGCCAAGCCAAGACCAAGAGGTCAGAATGCGTCTCCTCATTCATTGCCAAACCCCCATCCTGGATGCACCCCACTGGCTCTCAGGGTGGCCCGGCACAGTCCATGTTATTAAAATCTATGGCGACTATGTCTTAAAATTTTGAAAGCTGGTGTCTCAATGTCACGTCTCTTACTAAAGAGTTATGGGATGTTAGAGCCTAGAGGGGTCTTAGAGACCATCAAAACCAACCCCCTTCCCTCTGGCATCAGTGGGACCCCCAGTGAATCCATGCCAAGGCCCAGCTGTTATACCTTTGGGAGGCAGGTTCTCAGACTGGAAGGAAGGTTTGTATTTTCCCAGGGCTGTGGTTGGGTGGGCAGGGGTGTTTCCAAGACTGGGGGCGGGGGCTTTCTTCTGCACTCCATCCCCTGTGAACCCACTGGGGTGGCAGCATCATTCAGAGATTGAATGGGTCACCTTCGGGCAGGCATGAAGGCTGGGATACTGCAGCCAACCTGGGAATATAAAATAGTGATCTTGTGCAGAGAGGGCGAGGCATTCTGAGAGAGAGAGAAAGGAAGGAGAGTGCAAAGATGATTAAAGCCTGACTATAAGAAATGAACCATTTATAAGATGTTGGGGAAGATTATATGCTGGCTTGAGAATGGTGAGGGTGATGGTACTAAGCATGATGTTGGATATTTTGATGCTTGTGATGATGGTGGAGAGTCTAGTGAAATGATGGTGGTGATAGAAGTGATGGTGATGTTGATAATGTTGGTAGTAGTAATACTGGTGATAAGGAAAATGGAGTAGGTGATGATGGTGGCGGCAGTGGTGATGGTGATGGTGATGGTGATGGTGATGATGGTGATGGTAGCGATGGTGGTGGTGGTGGTGGTGGTGATGGTGATGGTGATAGTGATGGTGGTGGTGATGGTGATGATGTGATGGTGATAGTGATGGTGGTGGTGGTGAAGTTGATAGTAGCAATGGTGGTGGTGGTGGTGGTGATGGTGATGGTGATGGTGGTGGTGGTGGTGGTGAAGTTGATAGTAGCGATGGTGGTGGTGGTGGTGGTGATGGTGATAGTGATGGTGGTGGTGGTGATGGTGATGGTGATGGTGGTAGTGATGGTGGTGGTGGTGGTGGTGATGGTGATGGTGATAGTGATGGTGATGATGGTGATGGTAGTGGTGGTGGTGATGGTGGTAGTGGTATTGATAATGATGGTCACAGACATGGGGTGACTGTGATGGCAGTGGTGATGATACCCATAATAGGAATAGTAGGTGATGATGGTCACAGTGATGATAGTGATGATGGAGGCCATGGTGGGTAATGGTGGTCACATTGGTGGACATTGATAGAGTGATGACGGAGGTCATAGGGTAGTGGTAGTGACTGATGGTGGCCACAGAGATCAAAGCGTCAGAGGTGGTCATAGGGTCGATGGTGATCTCAGAGCAGTGGGATGGTGAAAATAATGTGGTAAAAATGCCAGAACCCTCTGGAGTGGTTCCTTCTTGGGCGGTGCCTTGGCTTTCCTACTGCAGGCAGGAGGGACAAGCTGGCTCTCCCCTCCCCTCCCCTCCCCTCCCCTCCCCTCCCCTCCTCACTCTGGACCCGTTGCCCACTCCACCCTACTGCGGCCTCTCCAGGTACAAGATGAAGGTGCTGGGCTACAACCTCATGCAGACCATGCACTTTGCAGTGGAGGAAATCAACAATGACAGCAGCCTGCTGCCCAGTGTGCTGCTGGGCTACGAGATGGTGGACACCTGCTACATGTCCAACAACGTCCATCCTGTGCTCTACTTCCTGTCACAGGACGACTATTTCCTGCCCATCCAGGAGGACTACAGCCACTACGTACCCCGCGTGGTGGCCATCACCGGCCCTGACAACTCCGAGTCCCCCATGACCGTGGCCCACTTGCTCTCCCTCTTTCTCCTTCCACAGGTGAGGCCTCCGGGCCCTGGGAGAAGGGGCTGGGGAGGAGGGCAGCCGAGCGCTTTTCCTGAGAGCTCACCACCCCCACTCGTCCTGGGGGTGTTGGATCGGGGAGCAAAAACAAGGTCAGGACAGCCACCCCAGCCCTGGCAAAGTAGCCGGCCTATTGGCTAAGAGCTCAGGCTTTGGAGGCAGAAGGACCTCGGCGTGCATCTGGCCTCTGAGTCTTGGTCATTGTGAGACCTTGAGCCAGCCTCTTAACTTTTCCAAGCCTCAGTTTCCCCATCTCTAAAGTGGGATGATAAGAGTCCCATCCTTGACTGTCTGAAGATTAAAGCATTCAATTTAGGTAAGAATTTCTAGTGCACAATAGGTAGTCAATAATGTTACCGTTGGGCTTCCCTGGTGGCGCAGCGGTTGAGGGTCCGCCTGCCGATGCAGGGGACGTGGGTTCGTGCCCCGGTCCGGGAAGATCCCACGTGCCGCGGAGCGGCTGGGCCCGTGAGCCATGGCCGCTGAGCCTGCGCGTCCGGAGCCTGTGCTCTGCAGCGGGAGAGGCCCGCATACCACACACACACACACAAATAATAATAATAATAATGATATTATTGTTACGTAAAGCATCTTGCACGAGAATAAAAACTCAGAAAGTGCTCAATATTATCCTATATAATTGCCTAGCACAGAATCTGCGTCACAGCAGGTCCTCAGAAAAGTGCTATAGAATTACTACTGCTATTCTAATTATTTTCACCATCATGATCAAAAAGGCGTAGTCCAGAACTGGCATAAAATATCTGCTCATTAAAGAACAGCTAGCCCAAGACTTGGCCCACAGTGGGTAGTTACAAATGCTGTAATTTTTGCTGTTGTTTTTATTATATCAAGCACCAAGGATCTGACTCAGAGTAGGTACTCAATCAGTGTTAATATTCTTTTTTTTTTTTTTTTTTTTTTTCGTTATGCGGGCCTCTCACTGCTGTGGCCTCTCCCCCTGCAGAGCACAGGCTCCGGACGCACAGGCCCAGCGTCCATGGCTCACGGGCCCAGCCGCTCCGCGGCATGAGGGATCCTCCGGGACCGGGGCACGAACCCACGTCCCCTGCATCGGCAGGCGGACTCTCAACCACTGCGCCACCAGGCAAGCCCAGTGTTAATATTCTTATGTGAAGAATCTAGTCCAGGACTGAAGTAATTCTTTCATTCATTTAACAAATATTTATTGAGCACCGACTGTGCCAGGTATTGCTGTAGGTGTTGGGGATGCAGCTGGGGAAATGCACAGAAATTTGCCCTCATAGAGTTAATCTTCCAGTGGGGAGAGACAGACGATCAATGTAAATAAGTATGTGATATAGGATGATAGGAAGTGAGAAGTGAAATGGATAAAAGGAAAAGTCAAGTCAAGGTTAAGGCAGGTGGGGCACGCCTGCGGGCAGGCGGAGTGGGTACAGGGAGATGGGATGGGGGCTTGAAGGAGGTGAAGGAGGAAGAAGAGCACCCACCATCCACGACACGGGGTCAGTAAATGCAGAGGCTGGGAGGTGCCTGGTGTGTTCATGGAACTGGGTGAGCAGAACTGGGGCCCGTGGGAGAGAAGGAGGTGAAACCGGAGCGGTGAGGGCTGGGGTCGATGATGGAGCCCCTCAGGGACCACTGATGGGCTCTGGCTGCTCTTGAGTGGCAGCAGGAACCGTTGCAGGGTCTGGAATGTGTGACTGGTGTGTGTGTGAGCAGAATCGCCCTGGAGCCACGCTAAGTGTAGATTGTAGAGGGGAGAGGGGAGAGGATATTGGGGTAACTCATAGCAGGAATGATGGTGGCTGGACTAGGATGGTGTGGGCACTGAGTGGACACGCTTTGAAGGTAGATCCAACGGGATGTGCTGAGGGCTTGAAGGTGGCATTTTTTTTTTTTTTTCTTTTTGCGGTACGCGGGCCTCTCACTGTTGTGGCCCCTCCCGTTGCAGAGCACGGGCTCCGGACGCGCAGGCTCAGCGGCCACGGCTCACGGGCCCAGCCGCTCCGCGGCACGTGGGATCTTCCCGGACCGGGGCACGAACCTGCGTCCCCTGCATCGGCAGGCGGACTCTCAACCACTGCGCCACCAGGGAAGCCCAAAGGTGGCATGTTTGAGAGAGACAAGCCAATGAGGACTCTACAGTTGTGGCCTGAGTAACTGGAAGGATGGAGTCACCCTCAGGGAAGATGGGGAGATTGTGGGTGAAGCAGGTTCAGGGGAGACAGGAGTTCAGTTTTGGCTACGTTAAGTTTGAAATGTCAAGGAGGCGTTTGCAGGTCTGAGTCTGAAATTTAGCAGAGAGGTCCAGGGCAGGGCTATTGGGCGTTGTCAGCATGGATATGGTATTTAAAGCCAGGAGCCTGGATGAGGTCACCAAGGGGAGGGGAGCAGATGGAGAAGATACAGGACTGAAGGCTGAGCCCTGGGGTCCTCCAAGGTCAAGCGGTCATAGAGAAGAGGAGACGAAGCAACCAGTGAAGGGGGAAGAAAACCGAGACTGTGCCGTCCCAGAGGCTGCGGAAGGAAATGTGACTAATCTGAGGAGGATGATGGTGAGGAGGAAAGCTTTACGCTCAGGGGCACACCAGGGAAGCCCAGTGTAGAAGGTTTTACTGAGGATCCGGAAGAGCAGGGGAGATATACACCAGAGATGCACGCTTTCTACTCCTCATTAGACATCTCTGCGTAAACAGTTCACTGCACTCAATAAATGTTAGTAGATCATGAGAATGATAATGATGGAAATCACCTAGCCTAGGGCTTGGCACACAGTAGGTGGTCAGCAGTGTTGCTAAAGGATGAGGCGGGGCTGACGTCGATGAGAAGCATCTTGCCCAGGGCCTGGCATGTGGTGGGTACTCACTAAAGGCTACCAGGCTGATGACCATCGTGAGATGGTGTACATCACTTGGGCCAGGGCATGGCACACAGTAGGTGCTTGGTAAGTGTTACTACAAGGATAATCATGATGATGTTAACGTAAAGCACCTAGCCTAGGGCCAGGCACGTGATAGATTCTTTCTTTTTTTTTTTAGATGTTGGGGGTAGGAGTTTATTAATTAATTTATTTATTTTGGCTGTGTTGGGTCTTTTCTGTGCGAGGGCTTTCTCCAGTTGTGGCAAGCGGGGGCCACTCTTCATCGCGGTGCGCGGGCCTCTCACTGTCGCGGCCTCTCTTGTTGCGGAGCACAGGCTCCGGACGCGCGGGCTCAGTAGTTGTGGCTCACGGGCTTAGTTGCTCCGCGGCATGGGGGATCTTCCCAGACCAGGGCTCGAACCCGCGTCCCCTGCATTGGCAGGCAGAGTCTCAACCACTGCGCCACCAGGGAAGCCCCATGATAGATTCTTGTGAAATGTTATTTCTGTAATGACCGTGGTGATGATGGAGTAAACCACCTAGTTCAGGGTCCAGCACCTAGTAGGTCCCCATTCATTGTCATTAGTGTGATGCCCACGATGATGGTGGAGTAAACCACTTAGCCCTGGGCGTGGCTGGCGCTGTGTGCTCCTCAAATGCCATAAGGATGATGGTGGTGGGCGGGACCCTGTGAGGCCCTCGCTGATACCTGCTGGACGCGCCCCTCCGGCAGATCACCTACGGTGCCGTCAATGACCAGCTGCATTTCCCAGCGGTGCTGCGCACGGCGCCAGGTGAGCATCGCCAAATGGAGGCCATGGGGCGGCTGATGCTGCACTTCCGCTGGAATTGGATCCTTGCGTTGACAGGCAGCGATGACTGTGGCCGCGGCAGCAGCCAGCTGCTCAGCGAGCGCCTGGCCCACCATGACATCTGCATCGCCTTCCAGGAGACGCTGCCCATGCCGCAGCCCAACCGGACGATGACGCAGCATCGTCTGGAGGCGCCTGGAGGCCATCGTGGCAAGCTGCAGCAGAGCATGGCGCGCGTGGTGGCCGTGTTCTCGCCAGACCTGGCCCTGTTCAACTTCTTCCGCGAGGTTCTGCGCCAGAACTCCACGGGCGCAGCGTGGGTCGCCTCCGAACCCTGGGCCATCGAGCCGGTCCTGCACCACCTCACCCAGCTGCGGCGCGCAGGCACCACCCTGGGCATCGCTACCCTGGGCAGAGCGTGCCCATCCCGGGCTTCAGCGAGTTCCGCGTGCGCCGCTCCCAGGTCAGCCGGCCCGCGCTCAACAGGACCAGCCTGGGGGCCACCTGCAACCAGGAGTGTGACACCTGTATGGACACCACCGAGTCCTTCAACACCATCCTCACGCTCTCCGGCGAACGCGTGGTCTACAGCGTGTGCTCCGCCGTCTACGCCGTGGCTCACGCGCTGCAGAGCCTCCTGGGCTGCAACCAGACAGGCTGCCACAAGGAGGTGGTCTACCCTTGGCAGGTGAGGTCTGGCCTGTGGAAAGCCAGGGCCCCACGGAGCAGGTGCAGAGTCCGTGGTTGCCATGGAGACCGCAGAGCT
Organism: Physeter macrocephalus; assembly: GCF_002837175.3. Lineage (NCBI taxonomy): Eukaryota > Metazoa > Chordata > Mammalia > Artiodactyla > Physeteridae > Physeter > Physeter macrocephalus. Next base: position 18,605,733 of record NC_041216.1, read on the forward strand.
GCCCACTGCTCTGCTCTATCCTCCCCTTCCCTTGGTGGGTTCTGGGCCAATGGGTGGGAGAGGCCATGGATCACGCCCTGCCTCCAGACACGTAGGAGTCCTTCGTGGTGACAAAACAAAATTCCTTTAAAAAAACAAATTAACTCAATCATCACCATCCATGATAGTCTGTCCTTGGAGATTTGGGTGAAATTCCCTAGAATGAAGCCCCGCAGGCCGGAGCCCCAGTTCTCCCCGCAGCCTCTCCAGGGTGGAGGCCCTGGGGATGAGCTTGTGTATTCTCATCAGCTCTCAGGTTCATCGTCCCAGTTCTGCATCACCTAGATTCAGGCCTGGAATTTAAAGCTGTGTTTTCCTGGTTTATGCACAGGCACACACACACACCCTACCTTGGGCCTATGGAAGGTGTAGAAGGTTTTACTGAGGATCCAGAAGAGCAGAGGAGATATACACCAGAGATGTATGCTTTCTACTCCTCATTAGACATCTCTGCTTAAACAGTTCACTGACTTTTTCGTAGTCTGGAACCAGCTGCCTACTCTATCGCTCAGCCACTCCCCACCCCCGTCTTTATCCTCCCCTGATACCCCTCAGGCATCTCTGATACAGCCCGACTGTTAGGAGGCAGGTGGTGATGATCTGAGCAGAGCTTTGGAATCAGGCAGCCTGGGTTCAAGTTCCAGTTCTGCCACCACTAGCTGTGCAACTTTGGGCAAGTTATTTAATATCTCTGAGTCTCAGTTTTCTCATTTATTAAACAGAAGGAGTAATATGTATGCTGCTGAGTTATTATGAGGATTAATAATAATGTATGTACATTACCTGGTGCAGAGTAGAAGCTGAGTGTCTCCTTCTCTGTTTCTGACACCAGTGTCTGGCCTTAGGAGAGAGGCTGGGGCTTGGGGGTAGAGCCACTGCTGGGGTTGGGGTGGGGCTAGGTGAGGAAGGGAAAGCAAGGCTCAGACCCAAAAGGGGAGCCGGGAGAGACCCAGGCCCCTGCCAATAACAGGCCCTGCCTACTCAGGAGAATTACAGGGAAATGCTTTCTGGCCCCAGGTACTGGACCCCTGGAATCCAGGTTCCTCAGCCCAGCTTGGCCAGGTCGCTGCAGGGGTGTGACATGGACACTAGTGCTGGCTCCCCAGGGGCCGTTGCCATCCCCATCCTCATCCTCAGGCTGACCACCGGCATGGAGCCTCCCCACTCTCAGCTCCCAGGACCATTGTTCCCAGACCCAGCAACCTGTGCACACGCGAAAGAGACTTCAGCCAGGTCCTCACTCTCCCGGCAGGGCAGGGAGAAGGCTAGAGATCAAATCCCTGGGCTATCTGTCTGTCAGTTCCTGAGGTGAGGCGAGCTCTGGGCCCTCAAGATGTAGTCCAATAGACTCTCTCATTTATGGAGGAAAGACCTAGGAGTCAGATTGATTTGATAACTAAGCAGGAAGCCCTTTTGGGATCAGCCCAGAGAGGTTCAGTGACTTGCCCAAAGTCACACAGCAAATTTAGGACAGAGCCAGGACTGGAATTTAGTCCAAAGGATGTCCTAGCATGTTCTAGTTCATACCAGCTTCTGCATAGTGAGAATGATGGGGGATGGGGTGGGGAGACACTGAAAAGAGAGTTGGCTCCAAAGTGTGGGGCAGCAGGCAGGACCCAGGGGGCAGGGGAGACCCCAGTAGGTGGGAGAGACAGTGGACTCCGGACCCCTCATATTGGATCCCAGAGGGATGGCCGAAGTGACTTCCAGGGAAAAGGAATAATATTGACATCTCAGTAGGAGGTGAGAGCTGACTATTTTCCAAGCACTGTTCTGAGCCCCTAATGGAAATTCACTCATTTATTGCTTCAGAGCCCAGAAGGTCAGGCCATTTTGGCCCCCACTTTGCAGAAGAGGAATCTGGGGTTTATAGAGGTTAAGTGCCAGGTCCAAGGCCTCACGGCAGGTGGTAGATCTGATGCCTAAACCCAGGTGCATCTGACTCTAAAGCCAGAGCTCTCAGCCACTGCCTCCAAACTGCCACATTTTCCAGAGTTTTGGAAATCGAGGCCTGTGGGCTGGTAGCATTGCTCCCAGGTCTGGCCCAACCTCTGATGCCAGCTCCACTTCCCTTCCCTCCGCTCCTTTAGCTACTTCCGGAGATCTGGAAGGTCAACTTCACCCTCCTGGGCCACCAGATCTTCAGTGAGCAAGGGGACCTGCCCCTGCACCTGGAGGTCATCCAGTGGCAATGGGACCTGAGCCAGAACCCTTTCCAGAGCATCGCCTCCTACCAACCGTCGAAGCGGCAGCTGAAGGACATTTGTGACATCTCCTGGCACACTCCTAACAACATGGTCAGCTCTCAGGAGGGGGTGGGGGAGGGCGCTGGAGGCCGGGCCCCAGAGCTCATGCTGGGGTGGCAAGGACCCTTTTACCTGGGATTCGTTCTCGACAGCTGGTGGCGTCTCTGTTTGTGGGTGTACTGTCTGGGGTACCAGCCTTTTTTTTTCCCTCTGATGGAGAACTGTACAAGTTCAGGGCTTTCTGGCTTCTCAGGACCGAGGGGCTCAGGACATGTGTGTGTTAAAGACTTCAACTCTCATGCCAACCCTGGGAAATAGATGCTACTCTTCTCCCTATTTTATGCGTTAGAAAACTGAAGGCACAGAGTGGTTGCATGACCTGCCTAAGGGCACACAGCTTGTCCGTGTCTCTCTATACAGCATTCAGGCTACACCCTATCAAGGAACACTCACATTTTGGGGGATGATAGCTCTGCTTTCCACCGTGTCCGACATCTGTCAGTCTAAAGCTCCTTTGTTTTACCCTCTTTCTATAATAAGCTGCCAGAATGCTGCTGGGGAGGGGAGGATAGAGACCCGGCCCTGTGGGGTGAGGGAGGGAATCTAAAAACTTTTCAGAGTCTTCATCACTCTCCCCACCCCCACTCGACCCCTGTTCCAGAGGCATTTGGTGCTCCTAGTTTCTGAGCTTCTTGGAGATTTTTATGGAGTACATTGGGTTGGTGTCTTTTTAGTTTGCTAAGGCTGCCATCACAAAGGACCACAAACTGGGGGGCTTAACCAACAGAAACATATTGTCTCACAGTTCTGGGGGCCAGAAGTGCAAGATCAAGGTGTTGGAGGGTTGATTCCTCCGGAGAGCTGTGAATGAGACTCTGTCCCAGGCCTTTCTTTTGGCTCCTGGCGATTTGCTGGTCCCTGTTGGCTTTCCCTGGCTCCTGCTGCATCACCTGATCTCTACCTTCATCTTCACATGGTGTTCTCCCCGTGGGTGTGTCTGTCTCCAAATCTCCCCCTTTTATAAAGACATCAGTCACATTGGAGTCGGGACCCACCCTCCTCCAGTATGACTTCATCTTAACCAATTACACCTGCAGTGATCCTATTTACCAAGAAGATCACATTTTTAGGTCCTGGGGTTAGGACTCTAACATAGGAATTTTGAAGGGACACAAGTCAACAAATAAGTGTCTTAGCCTGGCTTTCCCCCAGGAAGCAGAGCCTGAGAGAAGGGCTGATGTGCAGATGGTTTATCTCAGGATATGATCTGGGGGAACAAGAGTAGGAGGCTGGGGAGTATTTAACAGGGAAAGAGGGAAAGTCAGTATGAGGGAATGTTCTCAAGCTGGACGCTGCTGTGAGCCATGGGATCTTACCTGAACCTTCTCAGAAGTCACTTTAGAACGGTCCCCAAGGGTGGGAAGAGGATGGCACTGATCCACTGGCTCCGTATCTCCCAGTGGTCAAGGGTTGTTCCGGGGGTATGAATTCCCTGGCATTTCCAGCTCGCGCTCGTGTGATGCCCAGCAGCTCCCTGCGGGCGTCTCACCCTGCAGCCCCTGGGCAGAGAGCGGCCAGTTTGGTCTCTGCACACGGGGAGTAGAGTGAACCCAGCCACGGGCCCTGCTGCTGCCCTGGGTCCCGGGTGGGCCTGATTTATCGCCCTCTTTCTGCCACCGTCCATTCTGGATTCCTTCACCCTCAGCCATTGGCTGCTCTAGGTCACTGGCATGTGGGGTGATCCAGACATTCAGCCCCAAGGTGTCAGAGGCTGTTGTCACCTTGTCCTTGCTGGCCTGTGGTCCGGTGGCTGTCTAGTAGCAGTCATCACCGGGCCAGAAGCACCAAGTGCCACCTTGGGGAATCGCCTGGATCCCTACTCCTTCCTACCCCTGGCAGCACTCCTAGCCCCTCCCGCTAATCCAAGTCATTTACCTCTCCTTTCTTGGCTTTCTCGTTCGCTGGCATGAGACCCCCTAAATGACCAGGTGGTAACCACAGAGCCCTATTGTGTCTGCTGGTGGGAGTATTCCCCCTTTGGAGACCATGCTTTGTTCTAGCAGAATCTAAGGTTCTGGAGATGAGAAGCCCTGATTCTACAATGGGCCTCTGCAAAGAATGGTGAGTGTGGTCAATCTTTTTTCCACCCTGTGGTTGCTGGACCCATGTCTTCTAGAGGGATCAAGTTCCATGTGGATTCTGTCATGACAGACAGTAGCAGAGTACACAACTCTGCAACAAGGTAGTGAATGTGATTTGAGATCTTTCTTTTTTAATGTGGGCGTTGACAGCTAGACACTTCCCTCTAAGTACTGCTTTCATTGTATTTCATGAGTTTTGTTACTTAAAAAAATTATCTTTAACTATGGCAAAAAAACCCCATAAATGTTACCATCTTAAAAGATTTTTCCCAATGTTTTAATTGTGGTCAAATACACATAACGTAAACTTTACCGTCTTAACCGTTTTTAAGTTGACCATTGAGTAACATTAAGTATATTTATACTGTTGTACAACCATCACCGCCATCCATCTCTAGAATACTTTCATCTGGCAAAATTGAAACTCTATGCCCATTAAACAGTAACTCCTCCTTCATTCCTCTCCTCCAGCCCCTAGAAACCACCATTCTACTTTCTATCTCTGAATTTGACCACACTAGATACCTCATATAAGTGGAATCATACAGTATGTGTCTTTTTTTTTTTTTTTTTTTTTTTTGTGGTATGCGGGCCTCCCTCTGTTGCGGCCTCTCCCGTTGCGGAGCACAGGCTCCGGACGCGCAGGCTCAGCGGCCATGGCTCACAGGCCCAGCCGCTCCGCGGCATGCCGGATCCTCCCAGACCGGGGCGCGAACCCGGTTCCCCTGCATCGGCAGGCGGACGCGCAACCACCGCGCCACCAGGGAAGCCCATGTGTCTTTTTTATTACTGGTTTATTTCACTTAACATAAGGTCCTCAAAGTTCATCCATGTTGTAACATGCATCATAATTTCCTTCCTTTTTAAGGCTGAATAATATTCCATTTTATGGATATATAATATTTTGCTCATCCATTCATCCATAAATGAACACTTGGGTTGCTTCCATATTTTAGCTATTGTGAAATTAATACTGTTATGAATAGGAGTATACAAATATCTCTTCAAGACTGCTTTCATTTCTTTTGAGTATATACCCAGAAATGTAATTGCTGGATCATAGGTTAATTCTATTGTTAATTTTTTGAGGAACTACCATGTTTTCCACAGTGGCTGTACCATTTTACATTTCCAGCAGTGCACAAAAGCTCACTGTTCCAATTCCTCTACATCCTCACCAACACTTGTTATTTTCTGTCTTTTCGATAGCAACCATCCTAATGGGTGTGAAGTGGTCTCTCACTGTGGTTTAGATTCTCACTTTCCTAATGATTACTGATATTGGGTATCTTCTCATGTGCTTATTATCCATTTGTATATCTTCTTTGAAGAAATGTTTGTTCAAGTCTATTTTTTTCATTTTTGAATCAGGTTGGTTTTTTGGTTGTTGTTGAGTTTTAGGAGTTCTCTGTATTCTGTGTATTAATCCCTTGTATATCTTATTTGCAAATATTTTCTCCCACTCTATAGGTTGTCTATGTACTTGGTTGATAGTATCTTTTGATGCATAAATTTTAAATTTTTCATTAAGTCCAATTTGACCATTTTTTTCTTTTGTTGCCTGTGCCTTTGGTGTCACCTCCAAGAAACCATTGCTAAAGTCAGTGTCGTGAAACTTTTGTCCTGTGTTTTCTTCTAAGGGTTTTTATAGTTTTAAATCTTCCATTTAGGTCATGGATCTGTTTTCAGTTAATTTTTATATATGGTGTTAAGTACAGGCCACTTCATTCTCTTGCCTGTGGGTATCCAGTTTTCCCAGCATCATTGGTTTAAAAAACTATCTTTTCCCCATTGAATGGCCTAGAAACCTTTGTGAAAATCATTTGACCATATATGTGAGGTTTTAGTTTTGGACTTTATTTTATTCCATTTGTCTGTGTGTCTGTTTAGTCTGGTACCACACTGTTTGATTACTGCCACTTTGTAGAAAGTTTTGAAATCAGGAAATGTGATTCCTCCAGCTTTGTTCTTTTTCAAGATTGTTTTGGCTATTCAGGGTTCCTTGAGATTCCATATGAATTTCAGTTTTTGTATTTCTGCAAAAACACCTCATTGGAATTTTTTTTCATTGGAATTTTGATAAGAACTACATTAAATCTGTAGATTGCTTTGGGTAGTATTGACATCATAACAATATTAAGTCTGCCAATCTGTAAACATGGGATGTCTTTCCATTTATTTATGTCTTCTTTCATTCCTTTTAGAAATGTTTTGTAGTGTTCATTGTACAAGTCTTTCCCTCCTTGGTTAATTCCTAAGTATTTTATTCTTTTTGATGCTATTGTAAATAGAATTATTTTCTTAATTTCCTTTTTGAATTATTCATTGTTAGTGTGTAGAAAACAACTGATTTTTGTGTGTTGACTTTGTGTCTTGATACTTTGCAGAGTTCACTTATTGGTCCTAACAATTTTTTTGCAGAATCTTTAGGATATTTTACATATAAGATATCATCTGTGAGCAGGTAATTTTATTGATTACTTTCCAATTTAGATGACTTTTTTTTTCTTGCCTAATTGCTCTGGCTAGGACCCCCAGTACTGTGTTAATAGAAGGGGTGAAACTGCACATCTTTGCCTTGTTCCGATTTTAGAGGAAAAGCTTTCAGTCCTTCTCCATTGAATATGATATTCACTGTTGGCTTTTCACATAGAGCTTTTATTATGTTGAGGTAGTTTTCCTCTACTTCTTGTTTGTTGAGTGGTTTTTTATCATGAAAGAGTCAAATACTTTTCCTTCATCAATTGAGATGATCATGTGTTTTAAATTTATTTTATTTATTTATTTTTGATTGAAGTATACTTGATGTACAATATTATATAAGTTACAGGGGCACAATATAGTGATTCACAATTTTTAAAGGTTATACTCCATTTATAGTTATTATAAAATATTGGCTATATTCCCTATGTTGTACAATGTTTCCTTGTAGCTTATTTTATACATAGTAGTTTGTACCTCTTAATCCCCTACCCCTATATTGACCCTCTTCTCTTCCCCTTTCCCCATTGGTAACCACTAGTTTGTTCTCTATATCTGTGAGTCTGTTTCTTTTTTGTTATATTCACTAGCTTGTTGTATTTTTTAGATTTCACATATAAGTGATATTATACAGTATTTGTCTTTGTCTGACTTATTTCACTAGCATAATACCATCCAAGTCCATCAATGTTGTTGCAAACGGCAAAATTTCATTCTTTCTTATGACTGAGGAACATGTATTTTTTTTCCCCTTTATTTTGTTAATGTGGTGTATTACATTGATTGATTTTCATATGTTGAACTATCTTTGTATTACAGGAATAAATCCCATGTGATCATGGTGTATAATCCTTTTAATATGCTGCTGAATTCAGTTTGCTAGTATTTTGTTGAGAATTTTTGCATCAATATTCATAAGGGATATTGGTTTGTAGTTTTCTTTTCTTGAAGTCTTTTTGACTGGCTTTGTTATCAGATTGATGCTGGCCTCACTAAATGAGTTGAGAGTTCCTTCCTCTTTAGTTTTTGGTAGAATTCACCAGTGAAGCCATCAGATCCAGGACTTTTCTTTGTGGGGAGATTTTTTTTATTACTGATTCAATCTCCTTACTAGTTATAGGTCTATTCGGATTTTCTATTTCTTTATGATTTAGTATTAGTAGATTTTGTGTTTCTAGGAATTTGTTTCATCTAGTTTATCCAATTTGTTGGTGTATAATTGCTCATAGTACTCCCTTATAATTGTTTTTATTTCTGTAGAATCAGTAGGAATGTCCTCACTTTCATTTCTGATTTTAGTAATTTGAAACCTCTCTTTTTTTCTTAGCCATTTTAGCTAGAGGTTTGTCAATTTTGCTGATCTTTTCAAAGAACCAACTTTTGGCTTAATTGATTTTCTCTAATATTTTTCTATTTTCTAATTTGTTTCACTCTGCTTTAATCTTTATTATTTCCTTCTTTCTGCTAGTTTCGGGTTAGTTTGATCTTCTTTTTCTAGTTCCTTAAGCTGTAAAGTTAGGTTGTTGATTTGAGATCTTTCTTGTTTCCCAATGTAAGTGTTTATAGCCTTATAAATTCCCCCCTTAGCACTGCTTTGCTGTATCCCATGTTTTGGTTCATTGTGTTTTCATTTTCATTCATCTTTAAGTATTTTCTAATCCCACTTGTGAGTTCTTTGATTCATTGGTTGTGTAAGAGCATTGTTTAATTTTCACAAATTTGTAAATTTTCCAGTTTTCATTCTGTTATTGATTTTTAACTTCATCCTATTGTGGTCAGAGAAGATACTTTGTGTGATATCTATCTTTTGAAATTTATTCACACTTAATTCATGGTTTAACATAAGGTCTGTCCTTATCTGGAAAATGTCCCATGTGCACTTGAGAAGATGTATATTCTGTTGTTGTTGGGTAGAGTGTCCTATGTATATCTGTTAAATCCAGTTGGTTTCTTGTGTTGTTCAAGTCCTCTATTTCCTTACTTATTTTCTGTTTGGTTGTTCTATCCATTATTGAGAGTGAGGTATGGAAGTCTTCAATTATTACTGGGGAATATTATGTGTTGAATTGTCTTTTCTCCCTTTAATTCTGATGGTCTTTGCTCCATGTATTTTGTGGCTCTCTTGTTAGGTGCATATCTGTTTATAATGATTATATCTTCTTGATCTATTGACCCTTTTATGGTTATAAAGGTCCTCTTTTTCCCTAGTAAACATTTTTGTTGGTATTTCCACCCCCCTGGCTTCCTTTGAGACTTTTTTTTTTTTTTTTTACATTTTGAATATTGTATACCTAAGAGTAATTTTTAAAAAGTATTTATCCCACTTGGTGTTCTCTGAACTTCCTGGATCTGTGATTTGGTATCTGTCATTAATAATTATAAAATTCTCAGCCTATATTCCTTCAAATATTTCTTCTGTTCGTTTCTTTCTTCTCCTTTGGGTATTCTCATTATATGTATGTGACATATTTTGCAATTGTTCTATAGCTCTTAGATATTCTGCTCTCTTTTTTTCACTTTTTTTTTTCTCTTTGCTTTTCACTTTGGGATGTTTCTATAGATATATCTTCAAGCTCACTGGCTTTTTCCTCAGCTGTGTCCAGTCTACTGATGAGGCAATCAAAGGCATTCTTTATTTCTGTTACCATAGGTTTTTAAAAAATGTGTTGCATTTCCTTTTGGTTCTTTTTTTCAGTTTCCATTTCTCTGCTTACATTACCCATCTTTTCTTGAATGTTCGTCACTTTTTCAGTTACAGCTCTTAGCATATTAATCATAGTTATTTTAAATTTCCTGTCTGATAATTGGAAAATCTCTACCATATATGAGTCTCATTCTGATGCTTGTTTTGTCTCTTCAGACTTTTTTTGTGTCTTTTAACATGCCTTGTAATTTTTTGTTGAAAGCCAGACATGATGTATTTGTTAAAGGAACTGAGGTAGATAAATTTTAGCATGAGGTTTTATGTTTATTTGGGTAGGAGTGAGGCTATGTTTACTCTTTGCCAAAGCTGTGGTGTCAGAGGCTAAAATTTCCTCTAATGTCTCCCTTTTTTGGTCTTCCCTGCTGGCTTTGGGTTTCCCTAGAGACTCCTTCTTAAACAGAATTTGAGCCTTGCAGTTCTTTTGGTTGTAATCCCCTGTTATTATACAGGAGCCTGAATGATGTGGTGGTAAGATGTGGGAGGAGGGGAAGAATTCTGGAATCATCTGTGACCAGGTTTTATTCTTTTGGTAAGCCTGTGCCCTGGGCTGTGCCCTTCACAATTGCCTCTCAGCTCTCCCCACCTTCGGTGAGACAGGAAGGCTAGAGGGGGGCTGCAGTTGGGTACTTCCTTTCCCCTATGTCAATTCAGCTGTGGTAAAATAGTTTCCCTTGAAGGCAGGCCTTTGTTAAGGAGAACAGAATGCTCTGGGTGTATTTCAGAATGGTTGCTTTTTCCTCTCCCCTTGCTGGAGAGCAGTCTTTACCCTGAGAAGCTGGTGGGGCTCCTGAGGTTAAGGATGCACCCCTAGAGGTCTCTCTCAAGCTAGTCTGAGCTCAGTCCTAGCAACTGGTCATTTGCTCTCTAGCTGCTCCTACCAGTTGCTGCCTCCAGCAGCATTTCCTGCTCCTGCTAAGCTGTGACTCTTTGTGTGCACCTGTCTCCCCAATTTTGGCATCTGTAGTTTGCCCCATGACCCCAGTTCTCTCATGGACCTAAGAAGGGTTGTTAATTTTTAGCTTGTTCAGCCTTTTTCTTGCTGTGAGGATGGAGGTGATGACTTCCAAGCTCCTTACATGCCAGACCAGAAACCAGAAGTTCCCCATTCTCTCCTGAATCTACACCAACAAGGCTTTCCACCACATCACTCTTCTGAAACTGCTTTTGTGAAGGTCACTGATGTCTAGATAGTGCCAATCTAACCATCATCATCGTAGTCAAACTGTGAACAGATGTGACACAGCTGATTACTTCCTCTCCTTGGAAACAATATCTTTACTCAAATTCTGGGCCAGTCTCTCTCTTGGTTCCCCTTCAGCTATGACTACTCCTTCTAGGTCTCCTTTCCTGGTCCCTCCTTATCTCCTTGACCTTTAAACCCTGGAGGGTACAAGAGTTCAGCCAATGGACTTATTCTCTTCTCTGTCTACATGGCTGGAAATATGATCCATAGGTTTATAACTTCCATTTTTATATCTTCAGACTGGACTTCTCCCCTCAACTTTAAGTCAAATATTCACCTGCTTATGCAAAGTTGCTCCCTCAAGGTCTTCCCATTCCAGTAAAAGGCAACACCATCTTTCTGTTGTTTGACCAAAAGCATTGAGTCATCCTTGACTCCTTTCTTTCTCATCCAACCCAGCAGTAAATCTTGTCCAGCCTACTTTCAAAACACATGCTGAATCTGACCATTTCTCACCTCTTCCACGGCTCTCTCTTTAGTCAGAACCGCCACCATTTCTCAGCTGGGCTGTTACAATAACACCCTGCCTGGTCTCCTGTTGTGCCATTACCCCTCATGATCTATATTCAGACAGGGCAATCCTGTTAAAATGAAGGTCAGATCCTGTCACTCCCCTGCTTGGGATCCTCCAGTACCTTCTCATTTCATTCAGAGTAAAAGCCAAAGTATTTTGACTCCAACTCTTTGAACAGATCCACTCTTCTTCCTCTTGCTCATTCTGCTAGAGCCATGCTGGCTTTGCTGCTCCTCGACTATGCCAAGTCTCTCAACCGCAGGACCTTTGCACGTGTTGTCCCTGCTGCCTAGACAGATATCTTCATGACCTACTCCCTCCCAGCCTTTACATCTTTGCTCCAATGTCACCTGCTGGATGAGGCCTTCCTTCGCCTCTCACCCAATGTGAAAGTGCAATCAGCTCCTCCATCATTTTCCAAATCCCTTGCATGGCTTTATTTTCCTTCACAATGTTTATCACCATCTGTTGTATCACAAATTTATATGTGTGTTGTCTCTCTTCCCCATGAAAATATTCATTTCACAAGAACAGAGACTTTGTCTCATTTGGTTCACAGCTATATTTCCAGTGCCTGGCATCGGTGTGTACTCAATACCTTTTCGAATGAATGAACGTGTGAATATCAGGTTGAGACTCCATGGGTAAGAGGTAGGATTAATTTGGTTACTTAGGGGCTCAGAGTTAGTGAAGAGATGAATTTGGAGGAGGGGGAGAATACATGGCAAAGGAGTGGCGGGGTGTAGGTCTGGATAAGGCGTGTGTGCGCGTGTGTGTGTTGGTGTGCATATGCCTGCACATGTGTGGTCCCACAGGAGGCAGAAAAGACCACAGAGGGAAGGCTGGCAGGGGATCAGACTTAACTTGGCTGATGGAGAGGCTCTTCCACGAGGTTTCAGGGAGCGAACAAGACATCCAGAAACATCATCTGATGCATGTGCAAGAGAGACTAGAGGGGTGGAACAGGAAAGCAGGTGATCTCTGAGAGGCCAGAAGAGAAGGGCTCTGAGGTCGAGTACTTGTCATTCATTCATTCATTTAATAAACAATCATTGGAGGCCTCCTCTTTGCTGGGCACTCTTCTAGTTTCTAGAAATACAGCAGGGACTTCCCTGGTGACACAATAGTTAAGAATCTGCCTGCCAATGCAAGGGACATGGGTTCGATCCCTGGTCTGGGAAGATCCCACATGCTGTGGAGCAACTACTACTACTACTACTACTACTACTACATGTGCCACAACTACTGAGCCTGCGCTGTAGAGCCCGCGAGCCACAACTACTGAGCCCACGTGCCGCAACTACTGAAACCCGCACGCTCAGAACCCGTGCTCCGCAACAAGAGAAGCCACCGCAGTGAGAAGCCTGTGCACCGCAATGAAGAGTAGCCCCCGCTCGCCACAACTAGAGAAAGCCCACGTGCAGCAACGAAGCCCCAATGCAGCCAAAAATAAATAAATAAATAAGTAAATTTATTTTTAATAAAAGAAAAAAATATAGCAGTAAAAGCAATAGACATGGCCACTGCCTACCTGCTCTTGCTCACCTGAAAACCCCTGCCCCTCCATAAAAGATGTGTTAATTAGGACTCTTGGTGGTAAGTGACAGAAAGCAATATAAGCAAAAAGTTAGTTTATTGCCCCACATCACTGAAAATCCCAGGAGTTGACCTGAAGGGGAAGCTTCAGGCAAGGCTGGATCCAGGGTCTCACCCTCTCCATCTCCCAGATCCTTCCTCAGGCATGTTCTCCCCCTGGAAACCAGTGGGCTGCTAGCAGCTTCAGAGTTATATCCTATTCACTCAGCAACCTCAGAAAGTCTCCGTCTCAACAGCTGGGTGCTCTTACCTGAAGAAGGTGGATTAGGTCTTTGCTGGGCGAAACTAAGAAGGTGCCTACAGAGGTCCAGTTCTAATGGCGATCCCAGCACCCCTCCCCCTCCCAGACAGAAGCCAGTTCCCCTCCCCTGAGCATCCTGCTGGGGATGAGTTAGAGAGGGTAAGGGAGCCCCCAGAGAGTGAGAAAGAGGACTCAGTGTCTTTTGCTCTCCTCCCTCCAGATCCCTGTGTCTGTGTGTTCCAAGGACTGCCAGCCTGGGCAAAAGAAGAAGCCAGCTGGCATCCACCCCTGCTGCTTTGAGTGTATTGACTGCCTCTCTGGCACATTCTTCAACCGAGCTGCAGGTATGATTCATGGGCCCACATGCTTGCCTTGCCACTGCCCTGCCCTGGCAGGGGGGTGGTCTCCAGGGCCCTTCACCTTTGGCAGGGTCTCTGGGGTCTCCCCCATGGTACATAAGTGTCCAAAGGCCAAGGATTATGTCCTTCCCACCAGAGGGTGAGGTCTTGGGAGGAAGGAATTATAGTTATTAGACTCTGAGTCAAGGAGTCCTCAGTTCACATCCTGCCTCTATAACTTCCTGGCTTTGTGACTTTACCTGGCTGAGCCTCAGTTTCCTCATCTGTGAAATGGGGTTGCTGTGAGGAGTTGATGAGTCAGGGGGTGTAAGAGACTCAGTGAGCATTGGTCGCCCTTAGCTCTCTTTCTCCTGCTGGGGCCTGGCCCAATGCAGGCCCAGTGGATGTAGATGCTGAGAAGGCAGGTTCGGCTGATGGGAGTTGCTGTGGGCTCTTGCAGGTGAATTTGACTGCCAGCCCTGCCCAAGTTACGAGTGGTCCCGCAGGAAAGACACCTCCTGCTTCAAGCGGCAGCTGGCCTTCCTTGAATGGCATGAGGCACCCACCATCACTGTGGTCGTGCTGGTTGCCCTGGGCTTCCTCAGCACCCTGGCCATCTTGATAATCTTCTGGAGGCAGTTTCAGACGCCCATGGTTTGCTCGGCTGGGGGGCCCGTGTGCTTCCTGATGCTGACGCCGCAGCTGATGGCATACATGGTGGTCCCCGTGTACGTAGGGCCGCCCATGGTCTCCATGTGCCTCTGCCTCCGGGCCTTCTTCACGCTCTACTTCACCGTCTGCATCTCCTGTATCACCGTGAGCTCTGCATCTTCAAGATGGCCAGACGCCTCCCACGTGCCTACGGCTTCTGGGTCTGCTACCATGGGCCCTACGTCTTCGTGGCATTCATCACGGTGCTCAAGACGGTCATCGTGGGGAGCAGTATACTGGCCGTGACCACCAATGCCACTGCCCGCCCTTACCCCGATGACCCCAAGATCACGACCCTGTCCTGCAACCCCAGCTACCACCGGGGGCTGCTGATCCATACACCAGCCTGGACCTGCTCGTCTCCGTGCTGGGCTTCGGCTTCGCCTACATAGGCAAGGAGCTGCCCACCAACTACTACAAGGCCAAGTTCATCACCTTCTGCACGACCTTCTACTTCACCTCCTCCGTCTTCCTCTGCACCTTCATGTCTGTCTACGAGGGGGTGCTGGTCACCATCCTGGACCTCTTGGTCACTGTGCCTCACCTCCTGGGCATCACCCTGGGCTACTTCGGCCCCAAGTGCTACACGATTCTCTTCTACCTGGAGCGCAGCACGCCAGCCTACTTCAACAGCATGATTCAGGGCTACACCATGGGGAGGGACTAGCACTCCTATCATCTGCCCATTGGGATGAGGGCCTCAGCGTTGGGAGATGGAGGCCGGGGGCTTGCTTGTTCAACCCCAGATGGATGCAAGGAAGCCACCCACGATTACCACCATGCCCTGGTATCTGATTTGGCGTTCCTCCGAGGTTCTCTGCGTCCTGGCCATTTTTACCCACCTAGCGATGGATGCCTAGAAACATTTGCCCTTCATTCCTTTCCCTCGAGCTGTTTAGCTTACCAGGCAATGCCACCCCATTCTAGAAAAACAACCCAAGGGGACCTATTGGTCTCCAAGGACGTAGTCCAGTTTGGCAGCCTACGGGCGCCATCTGGTGGTCACTCTGGGTACCTGCAGGTTCACGGTGAAGGACCGCCTGCTGGAGGGCTGGGCTGGGGTTGGAGGTTGTGAGCTCAAATAATGCTGCCCTGCCTCATTCACTAGCTGCCCGTGTGTCCGCGTCTCATCCCCAAGATTCCCCCAGAGCACGAATCCCTGGCTTCTCTGTTGTCTCTGAGTACGGCTGAGCCCATAAATGCTCGGGAATAAACCTCGCTTGGGTGAAACGAATGAGTTTCCTTCTTGTTTTCCGGAGGTCCCCTAAGAAGATGTGGAATCGGAGACCTCGGTTTCAATCCCAGCATTGCCACTTCCGAGCTGTGTACCTTGGGCCAATTATTTACTGCCCTTGAGCCTACACTTCCCCGTCCCTAAAATGGGAACATTGAAGGATCAGAGATAAGGGGTGCAAAGTGTGTATATTAGGTACTCAGTAAATGCCAACCGTTGCAAATCCACATGTCCCTGCAACCATCAGGGGCAAAATAAGACTGTGTTTCCTTTTTACACCCTGATGTCCATGGCATATCTTCTAGTCCATGGCACTAGCCTCTGTTGGAAACTGGCCCCCACCCAGTAAATTCTGGGTGTTGTTATGGGTGCTCGAGCCTCTCACGTGCTCCAGAGCCACTGTGTACCATGGCACTGCCAAACCCGGGAGAGGCTGCTCTGCTGGGTGTGGCCGTATGCATGTCAACCACCCCGGATGGTGGGCTCCAGCTGCAGGAGGGGCCCTGTCTTCCCTGTTCAGGGGTCAGACCTGGCCTCTGACAGCTCACCAGGGAGCCACAACTTCCATACTGAGGTCTCCAAACTGCTGCCTGCCCAGAGACGTTGCGTGACTGGCTCAGGGGCACCCAGCTCCAAGTTGGGAGAGGGAGTGTCAGAGCCTCAGTGCACTCAGGCAGAGAGATGGGGGCCCTGAAGAATCCATAACTGCGGTGACATGGTGGCCTTCTCAGAAATCCCCTGGGAGCGATTGAGAGCTTGGCCAGCGCCAACCCTGGCAGGAACAACTCCCTAAGCTTATTTGCCGCTGGGAGGGCAGGACTGAGTCCTCCTTGTCCTGAATTTACCTCTTTCATGCTTCAAGGTGGTGGGTGGCAGGATCTTGGCTTGAACCATCTGGGATTTGGGGCAACAGCCTTCATATTTTGGGCCGCTTCTCCGTGGACGGTCCCTGTTTCTCTTCCCTAAGCCTCTTTCTGGAGCCTGGCACAGAGCAGGTGCTCCATGGATACTGATGAACCGCTAAGTCACTGTCAGCTTCCTCCACCATCTCCTCCAATGCCCACCGCCCCTTCCCCAAACCATCACATCATTCATTCAGTTCATCCTTCATGGCCTGGGGTACTGGAAGGACGCAACGAATATTTGAACTTACAATTGATGAGGACAACAGCTAACATCTATTGCCCTCCCTAACTGTAATTTTATCCATTTATTCCTCACCAAACTCTATGAGTTGGGTGCTGTTAGGGTCCTTATCTTACAGATGGGGAAAAAAAGAGACTCAAAAGGGTTATGAAACGTCCCCAGCCCCACACAGCTCACCCCCGGAACCACGGCCCTCTGTGGAGTGAGACCTAGACAGCCCTGCCTGGAAAGCTGGTGCAGGGGAATAGCAATCACTGTTGGGTGGAGGGGATGCAGTGTCCCCACCAGGGCACTGTGGTGTGCTGGGGGCTTCAGATTTTAGAGAGGTGGCTGGTGGATGCAGTGACCAGGGAAGACGTTGGGGGAAGCTGGCATTTGAAAAGAGCCTTGAAGGACAGAGAAGTTTGGGAAGGCAGGAAGTATGAGTGTTGGGGGAGGAGCGGGGGTGGGGGAGGGGCGGGGTGGGTGGGTCAGGCAGCGGAGCAAAGGCAGAGTGGAGGGAGGCCCGCAGGAGCAGGCGGCTGAGGGTGGCTGGGTTGTAGAAGCGAGCGTGGAAGGATAGCTGGGGCTACATGTGGGGGACCCTGACCTAGGTATCGGGACCTCGTCTTCCCTGGTGGCCACTGTCGGCGTCCCCTGCACAGGCTGGCTTGCCCTGCTCCTGGGGTTGCCTGAGGTGCTGTCCCTGGATGTCCCTGACCTCTGTGACCAGCCTCCTCTCTGGCTCCATCCTCTTCCCACAGTCTTGGGTGTTGGCCTGGTGGGCTAGAGACTCGCTGGGACAAGACCCAAGGACGGACTATTGGTGTGACCATCCCTTTTCTGTCCTCTCCGCTTGCCTCGCAGGGGAGCCCAGAGCCTCGGCTG
>NC_041216.1:18623733-18656885 GCF_002837175.3 Physeter macrocephalus
GTTGTCTGATGCGGACTTTGTTCACGCCCCTTCCCCAGTCTGAGCCTCAGTTCACTGACTGTAAAATGGGTTTACTGATCTTTATCTCGTAGGGCTGTGATGAAGACTCGGCAAATTTGCTAAGGGCTTTGTAAACTGTAAAGTGCTGCAAAAGTGGTGCGCTGTTTTCATTATCTGCCATAGGCAGCCAGATCACTCCCAGTTCCTGAATTCACCCCTGGGGAGACCCAAGGTCCCTTCTGAAGCCATGAGCTGGCAGGAGCAGAGGGGATGGTGTACAGCCCAGCAGAAGGGCTACAGGTGGGGTCCCTGTCTTCCCTCCCCCAGGAGAAGCAGCCCTGGCTGAGGCTAAGAACCTCCTCAATTGCCTTGAGTTGGGAAAATTCACTTGGGAGAGAAAGCATGCTCCTTCTTGGGACTGTTTAGAGAATGCAGTGAT
Organism: Physeter macrocephalus; assembly: GCF_002837175.3. Taxonomy (NCBI): domain Eukaryota; kingdom Metazoa; phylum Chordata; class Mammalia; order Artiodactyla; family Physeteridae; genus Physeter; species Physeter macrocephalus. The sequence continues at coordinate 18,624,173 of NC_041216.1, forward strand.
CTTAGGGTCTGCATCAGACAGACTTGGGTTTGAATCTGGGCTTTGCAACTTACTAGCTCTGCGAAGGAGAGTGTTCACAGGGGTAACAGTGGCCCAGAGGACAATCAGAACCTGAGCAAGGGGACAAGGGTACCCCAGGGAAGGGTGACCTGGTATGGGTATCAGAACCCAAAGGGGTGAGAAGGTCATCCACGAGGGGGGAGTCGGCCACAGGGGGTGTCAGAGCCCCAGCAGGGTATGGAGGGTGGCATCCCTGTGTGGGGGGATGGCAGTGGTGGGAGACTGTTTACCTGTGAGGGGATTCATCAACTTGGTAAATATAGTAAGGATCAAGGAAACACAGATTTTCACATCCAAGAAGGGAGTTACAGATACGGAAAGGGAGAGAACGGAAATGAATCCTGTGGCATTGGATTGGAAATTGAGGTATCAGTGTGTACTCATGGTTTTCAATTTGAGAGAGGTATAGAAATATAGATGTAAATGTGTAAATACCATACAGTGTGTGTGTGTGTGTGTGTGTGTAAATAAATATGCTTCCTGTTCCTGCTCCCCGCTCTGTCTACAGAGAGGGCCTGGGAGTAGCAGCTCTCCCCAGTAAGAACGAGCCCATTTAGCACCCAGATGTTGGCTTCTGTATACCACTCTCCACCAAAGGAACTCGGGTTCCTTAGAGACATGGCTGATTCTAGGGCTGAGGCGGGGAAAGTACAAGATGAAGCTGGAATGGCTTGTTGTGCCAGAAATTAAGGAAATACTCAAAGAATGGTGGACACGTGCCAAAATGCCCCAGGAACCACTTGAAGGGGCAACCACTGGCCAATTCTGGGGCAATTTGAGAATTAATGGTAAAGAATGATAGTCATGGATTATAAACTGCTGAATACAACAGGAAACCATGAGTCCATCCTGCTATAAATAAATAAGTGAATAAATGGTCAGTTTGGTGAGGAATGGGATAGTTACCTAGTCTCTGAGTATCTCCTTCTTAATTACAAAGGGAGAAAGAGTCACTTGACAGTGGAGAAACCTGGCAGACACCACCTTAATCAAGTGACCCCAGTTGACATGATGGAACAAATTCAAAGCCAAGTAGGTGCCACCTGGGAGAATCCTGCCACAAACGAACCCAGCCATGAGGAAACAGCAGCCAAACCCAAATGCTACAAAATAACTGACCCGACATCTTGAAAAGCGTCAAGGCTGTGAAAGGAAGGGTGAGTAACACTGGTCCAGAACGAGGAGACCTGACAACTTAGGTCTGTGAACTGGGTGCTTTGGCTATAAAAGGCATTGCCGGGACAGTTGGGCAACCAGCACGGGGACTGGGGAGCAGAAGGTAGCAGTGTTTCGTTGCTAACTTCCTGATTGGACGGTTTTGCTGCGGTTGTGTCGGGAAGTGTGCTTGTAGAAGGTAAACACCAAAGAATCTGGGGTAATGGGGCATCAGGTCAGCAGCTTACTTTCCAAAGGAGCCAGAAAAAAAGTTCTTACTATTATATGGGCAAATTTTCTACCAGTTTGAAATTGTTTCAGAGCTTAAAAACTATTAGTATAAAAGCAGATGAGCAAAATAAACAGAAACGGGCTTCCCTGGTGGCGCAGTGGTTGAGAGTCCGCCTGCCGATGCAGGTGACACGGGTTCGTGCCCCGGTGCGGGAAGATCCCACATGCCGCGGAGCGGCTGGGCCCGTGAGCCATGGCCGCTGAGCCTGCGCGTCCGGAGCCTGTGCTGTGTAAATAAATATGCTTCCTGTTCCTGCTCCCCGCTCTGTCTACAGAGAGGGCCTGGGAGTAGCAGCTCTCCCCAGTAAGAACGAGCCCATTTAGCACCCAGATGTTGGCTTCTGTATACCACTCTCCACCAAAGGAACTCGGGTTCCTTAGAGACATGGCTGATTCTAGGGCTGAGGCGGGGAAAGTACAAGATGAAGCTGGAATGGCTTGTTGTGCCAGAAATTAAGGAAATACTCAAAGAATGGTGGACACGTGCCAAAATGCCCCAGGAACCACTTGAAGGGGCAACCACTGGCCAATTCTGGGGCAATTTGAGAATTAATGGTAAAGAATGATAGTCATGGATTATAAACTGCTGAATACAACAGGAAACCATGAGTCCATCCTGCTATAAATAAATAAGTGAATAAATGGTCAGTTTGGTGAGGAATGGGATAGTTACCTAGTCTCTGAGTATCTCCTTCTTAATTACAAAGGGAGAAAGAGTCACTTGACAGTGGAGAAACCTGGCAGACACCACCTTAATCAAGTGACCCCAGTTGACATGATGGAACAAATTCAAAGCTAAGTAGGTGCCACCTGGGAGAATCCTGCCACAAACGAACCCAGCCATGAGGAAACAGCAGCCAAACCCAAATGCTACAAAATAACTGACCCGACATCTTGAAAAGCGTCAAGGCTGTGAAAGGAAGGGTGAGTAACACTGGTCCAGAACGAGGAGACCTGACAACTTAGGTCTGTGAACTGGGTGCTTTGGCTATAAAAGGCATTGCCGGGACAGTTGGGCAACCAGCACGGGGACTGGGGAGCAGAAGGTAGCAGTGTTTCGTTGCTAACTTCCTGATTGGACGGTTTTGCTGCGGTTGTGTCGGGAAGTGTGCTTGTAGAAGGTAAACACCAAAGAATCTGGGGTAATGGGGCATCAGGTCAGCAGCTTACTTTCCAAAGGAGCCAGAAAAAAAGTTCTTACTATTATATGGGCAAATTTTCTACCAGTTTGAAATTGTTTCAGAGCTTAAAAACTATTAGTATAAAAGCAGATGAGCAAAATAAACAGAAACGGGCTTCCCTGGTGGCGCAGTGGTTGAGAGTCCGCCTGCCGATGCAGGTGACACGGGTTCGTGCCCCGGTGCGGGAAGATCCCACATGCCGCGGAGCGGCTGGGCCCGTGAGCCATGGCCGCTGAGCCTGCGCGTCCGGAGCCTGTGCTCCGCAACGGGAGAGGCCACGGCAGTGAGAGGCCCGCGTACCGAAAAAAACAAAAAACAAAAACAGAAACAAGAAAAGAATTCCTAACATGAGACCACCTGAATGCAGCACGTAGGCAAATCCTGACATAATATGTGCTCATCCAATGTCCGTAATTATGCTGATGACTGTTGAGTGTCCTGCATCTCCTGGCCTTGTCTTTTCTTTCTGTCCATCCCTGTCATTTCCCTCCCTGCTCTAACGCTGCTTCCTCCAGGAAGTCCTCCATGAAAATGTCATTCACAATTGCTGGTAGCATAGGGAATACGGGAGGGGGTTGGACTGGGTGAAACCCCATCCTCAAGCTCTCCTCCTGCCCTAAACTTCCAGCATCCTCTGATCTGGGTGTCTGCTCCTCTCCTCAGAGCAGGTGTCTTCCCGGAAACCACGGGCCCAAGGTCAAGGCCATTCTGTCACTCCGGTCCCAGAATTACAGCGAATCTGATTCACTGAGTCCACTCCCCTGCCTCTTGGCAGGGCCGTTCTTAAACTGGCTTGGCGAAAGCGGGCCCTATCTCCTTTCTACGTTTCCAAGGAACACGATTTCAAAAGCACACACATCACGCAACCCTCTCAGGCTGGGCTGCCTTGCTCGCTCGGTTCCACGGTCGTTCATCAGCTGCGCATCCCTGGCTGGACTTGCAGAGCGCTTGCTCTCCGCCAGGCACTGAGCTGGACGCTTTATCCATATTCGCTGGTCAAATGCTCGCACAGAGCGATGTGCACAACAGCTGCGGTCACACGTCCCTCTCACAGACGAGGACACGGAGGCGCGGAGAGGCTGAGCCCCTTGCTGGAGGTGCTTTCTCCCTGCACAGTTGGGTGTCAGGCTCTGGGCTGGCAGCTCTACCTATGTCTGCTCGTTTCATCCCCACAGCTCCCTGTGACATCCAAACGACTCTCTTCATTTCTTAGGGAGCCTGAAGCTCACACACTTTGCGGGGCGGGAACTCTGAGAAAAAGAAGACAAAAATATCCTACTTTTGCAAATTGCTGAACACACACGAGCGAGTGAACCCGTTGCTGAGGCCCCTCCCGGAGCGTTGGGGGCATCTTGGAAGCTTAAGCTCCCTTGGCTTCCGGGTAAATCAGCTTGTGCTCAGAGAGGTGGGGTGACTCGTCCTGGGTCCCTCAGCTCACGAGGAAGATTTGACCTGAGTTCCTGGGAAAACTGCCCTCTTCTTGTCCTCACTTTCTCAATCTTGCCACATTCTCAAGGTGAGCTGGGCCGGGTGGCGTGGTGCTCTGTCTGGCTTTGGGGTGGGGCAGTTAGAAATCCCAGGCTTGGACCTTCAGAATCACCTTGGGAGCTTGTCAAGAATACATGTTCCTAGGCCCGCAGCCCCCCAGATACAGCTTTAGTGGGTCTGAGGTAGGGCCTGGGAATCTGTATTTTAATAGGTCCCCCGGTGAGGCTGATGCAGTCACCCCCTTTGGGGACACACTGCCCCAGGACAACTCTTCTGCCCCTGTCACCTCTGTGTCTGGCTCTCTGCCCGTCTGGGCCTGGCACTGTGGTTGAGGTCTGTGTTAATACGCCATGGGCTGAGCAGTCCTCATTTCTCGGTATGCAATTAGCAGCCCCAAGAACAATACCCTGTTTTTTTTTTTTTTTTTTAATGTTGGGGGTAGGAGTTTATTAATTAATTTATTTATTTTTGCTGTGTTGGGTCTCCGTTTCTGTGCGAGGGCTTTCTCTAGTTGCGGCAAGAGGGGGCCACTCTTCATCGCGGTGCGCGGGCCTCTCACTATCGCGGCCTCTCCCGTTGCGGAGCACAGGCTCCAGAAGCGCAGGCTCAGTAGTCGTGGCTCACGGGCCTAGTTGCTCCGCGGCATGTGGGATCCTCCCAGACCAGGGCTCGAACCCGTGTCCCCTGCATTAGCAGGCAGACCCTCAACCACTGCGCCACCAGGGAAGCCCCCAATACCCTGTTTTAATCATTACAGCTCCAAGCCCGTCTGGTAATTTGCTGCTTCTTTTATTGCAATAGCAAGCTCTGGCTTGGGAACAGGGGGCAGAGCTCTGTGCTTTCATCCCACCTTTTCCAAACACCTGCACAGGGGGCCTGTGGGAGAGCAGGAGAGACACCTAACACCTGGACAATCCAGGAAGGCTTCCTGGGAGGAGTGGCTGCGGGCTGTCCACCAGCAGGACCCAGAAAGGGGCTGGAATTTGGCCCAGGGCTGGGGATATAATGATAGACACACGGGGTGGACACCCTCCATGCCCTCGTGCTCTCACAGTCTGTTAGAGACGAAAAAGTAGAGAAACCGCTGCACCCAGAGGGGCAAATTGTTGTGGTCCAAAGGTGCCCCAGCTCAGCTGCGGTGGGGGCAGGGGTCAGAGCAGGCTTCCTGGGAGGAGATGACGTCTCCGCTGAGCCGTGAGGGTGAGTAGAGGTGGACCAGGTGAAGGGGGTGGGGGTGGGATGGGTGGACGAGTTTTCTGGTCAGAAGGAAGAGCATGTGCAAAGACCAGTGGGGCTGGAGGTGTAAACGGGGCCTCGTCAGCCAGGCTGAGGGGTCGGACCCCCATCTGAAGAGTCATGTGTTGCAGATGATTATTTTTTTTCCAAAGGCGGCCGTAACACTCTCTCCCATCTCGCTTGCTCTTCTTTCAACATGACCTTGACATTCCTCCCATCCAGTGCTGGGGTCTATGTCCCCTTCCTTTGACCCTGGGTGGAACTTTCTGGGTATATGGTGGAGCTTTGTGTATGACACTCTGTGACCTCCAAAGTTAGGTCACAAAAATGCTTTTCCATCTTGCTCTCTCGGGATATTTACTCTTTGAACCTGGCTGCCGTGCTCTGAGAAAGCCCTCTCTTGGAGAGACCACGTGTAAGTGGTCCAGGCAACAGCCCTGCTGAGGTCCCGCTGACAGCCAGCATCAGCAACCAGGCATGTAAGCAAAGACTTCTCCAGATGACTCCAGCCCCACCCAGCCTTCGAGTTTTCCCAGCTGAGGCCCCAAACGTCATGGAGTCAAGGCATCCCTGATAGGCCCTGTCTGTTTTTGACCTACAGACTCTGAGCATAATAAAGTGGTGGTTTTATGCCACTAAGTTTTGGGTAGTTTGGCGAAGATGGTGAACTGCCAATGGAGGCAACTTGGTGGAGGGATGCTCTGGAAAGTTCACCGGGTCTGCAGTGTGGAGAGTGGGTGGGGAGGGCTGAGGCTGGAGACAGGGGGGCCTGTTAGTGAAATAAACAAAATTTAAAACTCCAGCACCAAGACCATGTTTGCCCAACCCCCATCAGTGTGGGAACTCCGGCCACACCGTGCCAAATGGCCGGTCAGCCTCCGCCTGCACACTCAGGCCTCACCAGGCTTCCCTGTCTTTTGTCCCTCAGCTCCGAGTGTCACAGTGTTCTTTCTCAGGTCAAATCGACATCTGAGCCCCTGAAGCATCCCTGTGTCGACATTGCTCTGTCCTCAGAATTCCCATGCAATCCTTCTCTCCCATTCTCTCCTTCAAGGATTTGGTGATGGTGACCATCTATTCTTCTGTAGAATTAGCAGCTGTAGTTGTGTCAACTGCTCCTCTCATGGTTTGAGTTGCAGACCTGGGTTTAAGTGGAGGCTCCATCACATCCAGCTGAGTGGCGAGGGCTCAGTTCCCCAAGTCTCAAGGTTGTCTTCAAGGACATGGCTAACAATAGTGTCTGCCTCCTATCGCTGTATAGAGGGTGACGTGAGTTAATAAGGCATTTAGCGCAGGGCAGAGGCTCAGTCAATGTCAGCTCATACAGTGGGACCTAACCCTTACTGCCTCTTGTGGCTGCCGTCAAAAGCAATTGAGCCAAAGGGAAGGAAAAAGCTTTACACCCTGTGAATTGCTGGGGAGGGAGCGGGGCATGGCTGTCACTCTTTTATTATAATTTTGAAACAACTCAGCATTGACCTAACCTGCTCCTGGTGACCAGGCAGGCGTAAGGAGGTGAGGGCCATCCTTCAGAGAACATGGGGAGGGCACTGTCCTCTGTAGTCAAAGGCGGTTCTGTTCATGGCTATCATCCTCTCTCCCCCAGCCTGGCTCCTGGCTGAGTCGCCCACGGTGGGTGAAGGCTCTGACTGTGCCATCCCCATGCCTACCATTTCCTCGTGAGGGTGAGGTCGTCGTGGTCAGCAGCAGGTGCTTTCTGAAGGGCTGAGGGTGCTGAGGGGCTGGGGCTATCGTGGGAATGGGGTTCACAAATCCCTCGTCTTGCCTTTGTATACCAGGACCCTGGGGTTGCCACCTCATAGTGTCCAGGGTTCCCTGGACATTACCTGGACAGTTCAACCAACCTGGATGGCGTGCCGGGAGTGGTGCTGGGATCATGTTGACTCAGGTGGCTTGGGCTGCCAGGGATGGAGGGCACAATGGGGCTCCTGGAGCCCCCACGGGGAAAGGTAGGGACTGGAGGCTGAGCGTCCTGGCCCCTCCTCCACTTCAACCACAGCATGTCCAGTTGGATTCATGTATTGGAGTTCTACATAGGACTTTGAAAAAAAGTTTAAAAATACAAAACAAAACTAAGTCAAGATTTTAAAGCATTTACTCTAGTCCACTGAGCCTAGAGAGGGGAATGGATTGCCCAGGTCACATGACCAGGCAGTAGCAGAAATGGAACCAGAACCTGATGGAGTAGAGATTTGCTCTCTGCCTCCCCAGGCATCCATCTCCCCTTTACCATTTCCCATTCTCGGCAGGGGAGGCAAGACTAGAGCATGTGATTCACACTAAGCCAATCAGTGTGTTCCATTTCTCTGGCCACAGGGATTGGCTCAGGAGTGAACATGTGACCAAAGCAGGACCAATCAGAGTGAATCTCAGGACTTGGGGCTGGGAATGCTGGGACTGAGCTGCTTTCTCCTTCCTACTCAGGGTGATGAGGGGGAGCTCCCTTCTGCCAGGACCGAGCCAGTCACGAGAGGAGCCAGCTCTGCCGCAGGAAGGGGGAAGATGAACAAAAAGTGGGCCCTTGGTGATTTTTAGACCAGTTGTATCCAGCATCACCTGCTGCCAGACTCTTGGGCCTCTTCATTGTTTGGGCCAGTTTGAATCATATCTTCAAGTTCAGCTACACAATACTGCAAGTGAAAGCATCTTCCTGTGCGGGTGTCTGTTCCCGGGCCTGGGATATTGCCATGACCACCAGGTGCGTGCAAGGTCATGGCCCTTTGACCTCTGAGCCCCTCCTCCAGGTTGCTGTCATACCCCACCCTCTGAAGATGCTGGTAGTGGAACCCGGACAGGCATCCACGAGCTCCTGGCTCGGCCCTTGGAACCGGTGGGGCTGCCTTTCTCACTGAGGACCCCCACTCCGCCCCCACCCCCCATCCACAAGGCCCAGGCACTTAAGACCCTGAATCATCCACCTTCAGAGGCCTCTGCACCAGAGCTATGAGGAAGACGCCTTCTCAGCCGAATTCCCCTCTCAGCCTCTGACTGGAAGCTGCACAAGGAAAGCTCAGAAGGGGCTACCTCCTAGCTGGTCATGACCCAGCTGTGCCCCAGGTGTTTGGAGGTCACCCAGGGGCTCTTCTCCACTTGAGGGCAACAGCAACAATCTATTACATGCCTACTGTGTTCCAGGTGTTCTGCCGGGAGCTTTCAGGGCAGTCCTTTGCTAAATCCTCACCACCTCCTGAGGAGGCCAGCAGTGTGGACCTGGGGTTCAGCATAGGGACTCTGGAGCCAGGTGGCCCGGGTTTGAATCCTAGCAATACTACATACTAGCTGTGTGACCTTGGGTAAGTTGCTTAACCTCTCTGTGCCTCAGCTCTCCTATAAAATTGGGATGCTGCGTGTTAGACTCTTGAATGAGAAGTCAATACACATAAAGGGCTTAGAACAAAAATGCCTGGCTCATGTTATGTGCTATATACTGTTAGCTATTATTGTTATTATTCCCATTTTACAGATGGCAAAACTGAGGCTCAGAGAGGAAGAATAACTTGCCCAGAGCACACAGCTGAGTAAGCAGGTCTGTGTCATTCCAGAATCAATGACCCATTTTATTGCCACTTGAAGTAACTCCCTAAATGTGTTACTTGAATGGTTTTCTGCAACTGGGACCAGCCAGGGCCTTGTGCTTCAACAGGGGGCAAATGTATAAAGAAAGTTTACGGAGTCTAGCCTGGCCTTTACTCCAGTCACATAATTTTAGAGGAGACCCTAGCGATTATCTATATCTGAGCTTCCAATATGGTAGCCACTAACGATGGGGCCGTTGAGCCCTGGGTATGTAGTTGGTCTAAATGCTCTGAGTGTAAAATACACCCTGGATTTTGAAGGCTTAGCACAAAGAATGTAAAATCTCCTTAATTTTTTTTTTTTTTCACTGTGCCTTGCGGCATACGGGATGTTAGTTCCCTGACCAGGGATCAAACCCGTGCCTCCTGCGGTGGAAGTGTGGAGCCTTAACCACTGGGCCACCAGGGAAGTCCCTCCTAATACTTTTTTATATTGACTACATGTTGAAGATATTTTGGCTATATTAGGGTAAATAACATATTATTGAAACTAATTTCACCTGTTCATTTTTACTTTTTTATGTGGCTGCTAGAACATTTATGACTCACATTATATTTCTGTTGGACCGTGCTGATCTAGGCTATTATTCCATTTTACAGATGAGGAAAATGAGGCCCAGAGGTGTGATTTGCTTTAGGGTTTTTGTTGGCAGAGCTGAGCCTCCAAAGCTCCACTCCAGGGCTCATCCTAGGAATGCCAGTTGCTTCAGGAGGTGAGAGGTGAGCTGGGCTGCACAAGGAGACTTTTGTCACAAAGATCTTTTCTCCTTGCCACTGTGGCTCTGTTCTTTCACCAGTTGCGCCTTTTCCCACCTGCACCCCCTCCATACTCATAACGTGCCACAGCCCTCTGCCCAGACCCCAATGTCGAAGAATTGCCCAATCCAAGGATTTCTGAGAGCCCCGTGATCCACCCTGTCTGCCTGCAGGAAACATTGGCTGAAATATTCTAGACAGAAAACCCACCTCTGCTTTCAAAGACCTCCTGGCGTGGAGGCTCTGTCATCATACTTCTCACTTTGCTCACTGTGGACCCCAGCATTCTCTCATTGAAGTCTTCCTGGTGTCTAACCCACATCCCTCATGCTGCCTGCTTCCCCTGGGGCTGTCTCCTGGGGGTTTTCTCAAGGACTGGCTGGGGGTGGAGGTTATGGAAAACCAGGCTGGAACATCTGGATGGGATGAGCTCTTGGCAGGGGGAACCACTGCTCGTCTCTGTGATGGTGGCTCTCCCTCCCTCCCTCCCTCTCTCTCTAAGCGTTCTAGAGGTAAAATAGCGGTGAGCTCACCCTGTGGTCTCCAGAGCCCTCATATTTGGGAGCCCAAAGCCAAAGCGCACTCATCCCTTCCCAGGAAGAAAAAAGCCACTTTCTGGTAGCATGATGGAGACAACTGTGTGGGGCACTGGCTTTCGAACATCCCCCCCACCCCCGCCCCCGGTACGCAGGCCTCTCACTGCTGTGGCCTCTCCCGATGCGGAGCACAGGCTCCGGACGGGGCAGGAACCCGTGTCCCCTGCATCGGCAGGCGGACTCTCAACCACTGTGCCACCAGGGAAGCCCCTCGAACATTTTTTTTAATTTTAATTTTTTTAATTTTAATTTTTTAAATTATGATTTCCCCCACTTTCCTCTTGTTTTTTAAGATTTTTTTTTAATGTGGACCATTTTTAGTCTTTATTGAATTTGTTACAATATTGCTTCTGTTTTATGTTTTTTGGTTTATTGGCCACAAGGCGTGTGGGATCTAACTCCCCGACCAGGGATCGAACCTGCACCCCCTGCATTGGAAGGCGAAGTCTTAACCACGGGACCGCCAGGGAAGTCCCTCGAACATTTTGATCACAACTCACCGTAAGGCATATATTTTTCATCACCACTTCGCATACAACGCACACACACCTGAAACAAAAGTTTTATGAAACCAGCCTTCCCTTACTGTATGCACTATTTTTAAAAAACTCTTTTCCACCTTATTCTATTAAAAAATGCTGCTCAGGAGCCACTAAATCGATTTCACACTCCACAAGTGGGTAACAACCTGCAGATTGAAAAATGCTGATTGAAGTGAACAAGAGCTCAGGCTCTGGAGATGGATTTGTCTGTGCCTTGTTTCTATTTGGTAAAGGGAACCTGATGATCCTGAATTTGCAGGGCTGCTGTGAGGGCTGAGAATAAAGGAGGGAAGGCAGCTGGCACAGAGTAGGGGCACAAGAAACAGGGTTCTGTTGTTATTGCTGCACAGATGTACCCATTTGGGAGGTTAGGGAAGGTGGGGCCATCGGCTCTGGGCTATGGTTTGGGAATGCCAAGGATGGGTGTGTTTCTCCACCGACAGAATCTCACCTATCTCATCTCTAGATAGGCATTCCTTCAGACTGACTTCAGGCAGGACTAAATCGCCCTGCCCAACTTGGTTCCTTTTCTGTGTAAGTGCATCCTGCTACAGGTGTGACTCGGGTCCCCAGTACTTTGGAAGAATGAGTTTGTCAGACTCTCCCAGCCCTGAGGGACAAGAGGGAAGGAAAACTGGGGCAAGGAACGTGTCTGGAATGTGTGCATTTAGAAGTTGGTGGGACACCTGGAAGGTCTTTCTGGACACCTGGACATAATCCCTGGCCTGTGCCTCACCCCCACCCCGCCCTGCCCCGCCAGCCCCAATCTCCCAATGAAGAGACACTCTGGGGTGTGGGTCTGGCTTCACCACCCACAAGCTGAGTGGTCCCAGATAAGTCTCCTCACTTCTATGAGCCCCAGTTTCCTCATCTGCAATACTGTGGTTGTACTCCCGACCTCACTGGTGAGATTTCCATGAAATAGTGCCTATAAAATAAGTCACACCATTGCTGGCACACAGTAGGACCCAATGCATCTTAGTTTCCTCTTTCCAACCCATCTTCCCTCCCTACATACTACCTAAAAGCCAACTCCTGGGAAAAGATCTGCCTCAGTAGGCAGTGAGCTCCCCATCACTGGAAGTATTCCCCCTCCCCCACAAAAAAGGCTGGAGAACTGAGAGAGTCATTGTAGAAGAGATTGGGACAATCCTGGTTTGGGGCACTGAGTAGGTGCTTTATACATGTCTGTTGAGTAAATAATTGTGATTCCTGTATTGGGAAGGAGGTTGTTCTAGAGCACTGCTGAAACTTGGCTACATATCAGAATCCCTAGGGAATTTAAAACACATGAATGCCTGGATTTTACCCCCATGGATTCTGAAGTGCAGTTGGGACATTAATATTTTTAAAAGATCATCATTTTCCAGGTGATCCCATGTGCAGCTACGTTTGAGAACTGGGACACCAAGTTTCCTTCTAAGTCCAAGATGATAAGTATGTGTTATAAGATCATTTACACTTTAGTATAATAAATTTAGTATAATAATAAATACTAAATTTAGTGTAGTATGTTGTTCCCACAGGGTACAAGTTATCTTGTACACTATGTGATATATATAGTAAATGGTTTAAAAAATGTGATATCAGGGTTCAGCTGGATTTTCTTTATAAGAAGCAGAAAGTATTCAGATGCATCAGCTAAGTCTTAATGCTGAGGGCTAATGGTCCATTGGCATCCACGTTAAGTGGGGCAAGTGAGTTCGCTAAGCACACCCTGGATGCAGAAACTTCTGGGACTACAGAATTAAAACAGGAACCTCCAGTTTGATGGGAGAGGCCTAGCCCCTGACTCAGGGAGTTCCAGTCTGATGGGGGAGGCACAGCCCCTGCCCCCAGGAGGCTCTTAGAGATAGCCTTCTTTGCTCTCAACTTCATCCAGTGTTTTCCAGTTTATAAAGTATTTTTCTATCTAGCATCCTCAGTAAGTGATTGGTCTAATGAGGGGACAATCCTTCCACCCTTGGGGGAGCTTTCTGTAGAATTCCCCTCTCCAGTATTCCCAGGCTGATGGAAGACATGACTACTGAGTGTCCTTAGGGGGTCCTTGTTCTGATGCCTCCGAGAGTCCCCACCCTCTGGTGTCTGGGAAGGAGACAAGGAGGCCTAGTCGCTGTGCCCTGGGAACCCACTGGGGCTACTGTGAGAGTCGGCAGCTCCACGGTGCCTTTAGCATGACCAGTTGTAATCATCTCCTTCCCTAAAACAAGAGCTCCTAATGGGCAGGGACTCTGCGTTCGTTTTCTCTGGATCCCCAGAAGGTTTGCTGATTGATGGATGGACCAACTCAATGAATGAATGAATGAATTAGGGCAGCCGGGGGGTTGCATTTGGACCCTCATCATGGTAATGATCCTGCTCCTTTGCCCTGGACAGCCTAGAAGCCCTCCTGCCCCCTCCTTAGTCCCTGAGTTTCCAAAGAGGATTGCACACACCTGTGCAGGGCAGATTGTTCCATCAGCTTTGTAAAAATATGCCAGAGACCTGGTGGAACCCTGAGGCTCCTAGGAAAGGGTCCCACCTCTGCCAACAGGGATGCCATGCACTTCTCAGTGGGAATCACGTGGAACCCAAGAATAGGAGCGGGGATGGGGTGGCCTCTTCCTTCATGGGGGGCCCCACGCCTCTCCTCTGTACAGAAAACTGCACCTAGAAAGAAATAAAAGGGAAATGCATCCAAATAAAATAGCAATTGGCTTGGGAAGGGCTGGGGGTGGAGGTAACATGATTACTTCTCTGTAGTTTCCAAAATTCCCAGGCACGACCTTGATAATGAAGCAAACCTGCATAATTTCATAGTCCTGTGCAAAGTCTCCCCTGGTTGTCCCCACGTGGCCCTGCCCGTCCCCTCGGGCTTAGTTTAATTTCTTGAGATTCACTGGAATTTGTTCCAGGCACTGCCAGTGAGCTGCCCATGGCTGCCCTATTCCCTGGTTGGTCTGAACTCTTCTAGGGGTGGGGGTAGGGGGTCCATTCCCTTCCTTGGTTGCTGGCACAGGGTCTATGCCAGGAATCAGCTCAAAAGAGCCACAGGGGTTACCTAATAAATGTTACTATCTGACTGCTACTCCCAATGAGGGCTTCAACGATTCCAGTTTGCTCAGATCCTGGTGAAAGGAAATGAGGACAAAAGTCTCCTGCCCACTCTCATCTTGAAAATTCTCTCACCACCAAAATGGGTTTGGGCTTGTGTCTCCACTTGGACCCCGAGATCTTTCTCTACTTCATTAATCCATTCATTCTTTCATTCACCCGTATATTCAACATCAGACCACGCTCATCAGATCTACGGTGGATGGTCTAAGTGTCACCATGACTGTCTCTTGTCTGGCCTTGCTCACTGGTTTTCCTTTCTTGCCTCCTTAGACTGTTCTCTCCCAGAAAGATTCAGGGTACACCTCCTCCTCTGTGCCAGGTCCCATTCAAGGCCCAGAGGCCAAATATTAAATCAAGAAGGCTCTGGCTTGAAGGAATGCATCATCTGGTCGGGAAGAGAGATGGGCAAATGGATAATCCGGGTAAAACGTGTTAAGGAAAAGAATGAGCAGGGAGCAATGGCCTGCCAGGGTCTTCCAGGGTGCCCAGGAGGATCGGCCGGGGAAGGGAGGAGGAAAGCCAGTGTGGGCCAGGGGACATCAGGGCTGGTGGGCTGGTTCTCGGGCTACCACCACCACCAGGGTCGTTCTTCCCTCTTTCCCCTCCCTCCTGCCCCTCACCTCCTCCCGGAACCACTGTACCATGTCAGCAGGTGGGGGCAAAGTGAGAAGGGGAATTCTCAGCAGCCCACATGGGTGAAAGTTTGCTGTGTCCTAAAACTTGGCGCTAAAGTCAGATGTGCGGGATTATCTGTGAGCCTCAACGATCCTGGCCTTATTGTAATCTCTCTTGTCCCGGCTTTGTCTCGGGGAGTTGATGTGATTATCCACGGTGTTGCTTTGAGCAGGACTTCAGCATTTCAGAGAAACAGACCCCTTTGCCCTTCTCCATCCCCCTCTCCCCTTCTCCATCCCCCCTCCCCTTCTCCATCCCCCTCTCCCCTTCTCCATCCCCCTCTCCCCTTCTCCATCCCCCTCTCCTCCTGCCCCTAGGTTAAGGGAGATGATCCAGTGGGACAAAACACATTAGCTGTCTGCAGAAGCTGCTGATGGAAATCCTCCACCGTCAGGTGACCTGCTTCCCAGAAGGATTTGTTTGTCTTTCAAAGAAGAGAAAAATAGAAACGTATTCTTACACCCTATGGCGAGCTCCCGTTCCCAGAAGGCACTGACCGGGTGTTCTGTGCAGAATCATGATGTTGAGCTCTGGGGAGGGGTCTAGAAACCCTAGCTGATGTGACCTGAGTTAGGACAAAGTAGAAAGAAGTCACAGTGCGGTAGGGAGGGCGCTGGGATTATGGCTAAGTCTCTTGGCTCCTGGTGACCACCTGTTGGCAAAATCTAATGTTTAGCCTGGTTTAGGCTCACGGTTGGAAGGACTTGGGCTTGGCCAGAGACCCCAGGAGTCCTGATCCGGGCTATAATGAGGATACCCCGTCCTGAGCAGGTCTTTGGGGAAACGAGGTGGCAGGATGCCCAGTAGGCCCCTACCCTGGGACGCCCCTCATGCCAGGCCTGGGGCCCATAAAGTTCTTGGCCTTGGACCGAGCCGCCCTGGAGATATCTGGGCTTGTGGCGGGGTTTTGCCAGAGGGGTCTGAAAACACGATCGCCTATGTGATTTTCGGGGCCCAGTGCAAAGTGAAAACGTGGGCCCCTGTCCCAAAGTAATTAAGAACTTCAGGATGACTAACAGAGGACATGATACCAAGCACGGGCCCTTCTGAGCACATGGCCCTGTGCACAGTTCCCACGCCCCCAAAACCCACTGTATTCTTTTCTTAGGGCTGCTGGAACAAAGTCCCACAAACCAGGTGGCTTTCAATAAGACATGTGTTGTCTCCCAGGTCTGGAGGCTAGAAGTGTTGGCAGGGTTGGTTCCTTCCGGGGATCTCGGGGACAATCTGTCCCAGGCCTCGTCCCCAGCTTCTGGGGTCTCGCTGGCAGTCTGTGGCTTCCCTTGGCTGTAGCAGCCTCACCCGGATCTCCGTCTTCACATGTTGTCCTCTCCTGTGTGCCTCTGTATGTCTTTCGTCTGAGTGTGCCAGTTTCTGGGTCCAAATTTCCTCTTTTTAGAAGGCCACCAGGGACTTCCCTGGTGGCGCAGTGGTTGGAACCCGCCTGACAAGGCAGGGGACACGGGTTCAAGCCCTGGTCTGGGAAGATCCCACATGCCGCGGAGCAACTAAGCCCGTGCGCCACAACTACTGAGCCTGCGCTCTAGAGCCTGTGAGCCACAACTACTGAGCCCGCGTGCTGCAACTACTGAAGCCCACGCACTGCAACTACTGAAGCCCGCGTGCCTAGAGCCCGTGCTCTGCAACAAGGGAAGCCACTGCAGTGAGAAGCCCGCGCACCGCCACGAAGAGCAGCCCCCGCTCACCGCCTGTGCGGAGAGAAAGCCCGCACGCAGCAACGAAGACCCAATGTAGCCAAAAATAAATAAATTTAAAAAAAGAAGGCCACCAGTTGTGCTGGATTAGGGCCCACCCTAATGACTCCATTTTAACTTGCTTACCTCTGTAAACACCCTGTTTCCAAAGGTCATATTCTGAGATACTGGGGGTTAGTACTCTGGCATCTCTTTTTTGGGAAGACACAATTCAACCCATGACACTGGCCCTGCCAGAAGGTCACCTCTGGTTCAGCTCAGCTGGCGGATATTAACTGACTTGTCTGTGCCCGGCTCCCTCCTGGGGCAGGTGAAGCCTGCCCTGGACGAACTTCCTGTCCCCATGGAACCTCCTGGCCGGAGACAAAGTGGCCCCCAGGACCTGGTGGCCGGCAGGCCTCTGCCCTGTCTTTAAGGGCTGGGGGTTCTCCATGTGACCCTCTTGGGAGCACAGACCCTGTCTACCTCCCAGCTCTGTCTATGTAACCCAGTGTAACTCAGTCATCACCTGACGGCTGCCAGCTCTGTTGCTGTGGTCCCTGCCCTGCATCAGTGTCCTCACTGCTCATGCTGTAAGGGGACTCTGCAAAGCAGCCATTGCCTGAGAGTGACAACTGATGTGTCCCTTTGTCCAAAAGGACGGTGTCCTGTGCTACCACTCACTAACCATTAACCTCGAGTTCCCCCTCCTGTTTCCCAATCTCAGTTTCTTCACCTTAAAATCGGGTCACCAGGACCCGCCTCGTGGTTCTGTTGTGAGCTCTGGAGATTGTGTGTGTCGGAAGCTCCCAACAGAGCCTGGAGTGCTGGCGAACACGTAAGAGACAGCAGCTTGGAGCCCCGTTCTCTGATATATTGAGGGGAAAGCCAAAATCTGCCTCGGAGGACCAGAGGGCTTGCAAATGCCCCCACCTCGGGAAGGGGGCTGATGCGTTTGGGGGGTGACAGGTTGCAGAGGCGGGAGGATGAACCTGAAGGGCCGGCAGTGTCCTTGGAGTGGACTGGGTTCAGGGCCCTGTACCTGACGTACACTTGGGTCTCTTGCTTTTGGCTCAAACCAGGGATGGTGTCATCCATTCTTTCTGAATGATCATTAATTACCTCTGAGAAAAAGTGCCAGCTATAAAGTTTGAGGCTTTTTCCTCCTATTTCTTTTCTTTCTCTTAATGAGTGTGATAGGATCAGCAGAGCCCTGTGAGAGGGAAGCTCTTCCCTTTTTAGGGCAAGGCATCTCCCCTTCGTTGACTCACCCACCCCACTTTCTGGCCCCCAGGCGTGCACCTTGCCTGTTCAGATCATCCCAGGCACCGCCCCTCCCTGGAAGGCTGGCCCCCACCTTCGTGTTTGCGGGGCTGAGTCATCAGTGAAGTCACCCCTTGGCTGGGTTCTCAGACAAGCACCTTCTTGCCTGGGATGCTCTGTTCCCACTGGCTCCCCGGCTGCACCCCGGTTCCACCCCGGCAGGTGCGCGGGCTGTGGGCCGGGACCCTGGGCTGGTGGTCGGTGAGCGGAGCTGGGCCCCAGGCCCATCAGGCCCCGCTGGCTTTCATCTGGCCCTTAACCCAACTGCTGTTGGCTGAAGGCTGCCTCTGGGCCCGGCCCCAGCATAGGCCCTGGGATCTGAAGATGAGAAGACCCTGTGCCTGCGGGGCCGGGAGGAATGTGCACATAGAGATTTCCACTCATTGAACTATTTGTGCCAGACTCTGTCGGCACACTGAGGGGGCAACACCCAGCTGCCCTGGAGGTCAGGGACGGTGATTCTGGAAATGAATCTTGAAGGCTGTATCGGAGGCTGCCAGAGAGTGGGAGGGGACACATCAGAGGGAACAGCATCAATCAGAGGGAACAGCATGTGCAAAGGTCCAGAGACACGTTTGGGGGAGCCAAAGCAGTTTTTGTGATGGAAGAGATGAAGGGGGAGGTGGCAGGACCTGGACAGTGGTGGGCTCTCTGTCACACCAACGAGCTCAAACCAGGACACTGGGGGCCACAGAAGGGTCTGAAGCATGGGAGTGACATGACCAGGGTCAGGTTTTAGGCAGTGATGCCGGTAGCAAGGTGGGAAGGATGGACAGAGGGTGGAGACAGGTGGCGGGAAGCCCAGTTGGCAGCTGGCGTGATAGTCCAGGGAAGGTAGAGAGTTCTGGACCAGGATGGGGCAGGGGGACAGAGAGGAGGGTCGGGTTCCTGTGAACTCAGGGCCCCTGGTCCCTGGAAGCAGCATTGCCTTTTGCAGCTGGTGGTGCCCTTTCCTCGTTTCTGGCCTCGGTGCCCCTTCTCCATGACATCTTCCTGTAGGTTGGCCAGTCGGCGCGGCTCCCCTTACATCACGTGACCTAAAGCACATTCAGGTCCACCCTCTGGTCTGCATCTCCCACCTGCCCTCCTGTGCATTGAGGGGAGTGTGGGGCACCCCCGAGATGGACGCAGGCTCTGGCAAGCAGAGGCTGAGAGGTTCCCCAGAACTCCTGCTCCTAAGAGGTGGTGGACCCTACAACAGGTCTCTGTACTCCTAGCCCTGGGCTCTTCCCCTTCGCTGAAGCAACCCCCTCCCTTGGGTACCTACTGTCTGCACAGTGGGATACAGGTTTCTGAGTCAGATGGCACAGGTGCAGGTCTGGGGTTTCCTACTCCCGGACTGTGTGACCTCGGGCAAGTAACTTGACTGCTCTGTGCTTTAGGTCCCTTACCTGTAAAGTGCGGATATTCTCATTGGGCATATGTGAGACTGAAATGAGGTCACGAAGCCTGTGCATGGTCGATACATGAAACGATGTGTTATCATTGTGATCGAAGCCCCCAGCTACCCCCCCGCTTTGCTGGCCTACAAATATTGGAGCATCTTAGGATGTGCGGAGGACGCCCCTCTCCTGACCTCCAGGGGCATGTCTGCCAGGGCATCAAACACCCACCTGGAAAGTGAGGAACTGTCCCTCCAGGAGTTTCTAAATAGTGGCTGCCCTCATGCAGGACAAACGTCTGGTGACACGCCGAGCCAGCGTCGCCTGCGTGAAGACCCATCCAAATGCTCAGCGGCTAAAGGCTGCTGTATCACCTGCACCCGGCTCCCAGCAAATGGGCTCCCTGTTCAGTCTGACTGTGTCTGCTCTCAAAATCAGCCTTGGGGTCAAAGCAGGCACCTGTCTGTGCTTCCATTTCTCTGCTCCCCCAGCCCTCACTGCAGAGAAGGGGGATAAATATGTAATAAAATCATCAGCAAGAAATGTTTCTCCGTGTCTGCTCTAGGAGGGGTGCCTGGTAGCCAGGCACTAAGATTTATCCCCTCATTAGCCTTTTCATCTCTTTTAATAAACTGAATGAGGTTTTGGAAGCAGTAACTCATCTGCCCTCAATAAACATACCAAAGAGATCGTTAGGCTCCTACAGTGCAGTGCAACACGGCCACAAAAGGGACATCCTCCACCTGTATTCAGCAGCGTGGAGCTAGATCCACATTATTTTGTTAAATGAAAAAGCCAGTTATTAAACAGTAATGTAAGAACATAATCCTATTTTGGCAAAATATACATAATACACATGCCCAGAAGGAGTCTAGAGACAAATACCCCAAAATGTTGGCAGTGGTTATTTCTGGAAGGAGACTTTAAGGTGATTTCCACTTTCTTATCTGTATGTTTGTGGGTTATCTAGAATTGGGGTTTTTGTGCAGCCCATGAGCTGAGAATGACTTCTACATTTTTACAGAGCATTAAGAACAAACAAACAAAAATCAGAAGACTATGCTGTAGAGAGCGTATGTGAGCCACAAAACCTAAATTATTTAGGGCCCTTTACAGAAAAAACTCACCAGCCTTTGGTCTAGAAAAAAAAAAAAAATTAACATGAGCATGTATTACTGCTATAAAAGTAAAAGCAGCAAGTTTTCCTTTTTGGGAGGTAGTAAATTTCCCCTTAGCAAACAGATGCATCTAGAATAATTTCTTTCTATTCGATAACACACCTATGGGTTGGGCGCCACCCTAGACTCATCCCTCCCTCCTCCTTCCCTCCTTCTCTCCCTCCTTCCTTCCCTCCCCCGCTCCCTTTCATCTCCCTCTTTCCCTGCTCCCTCTCTTCCATCTCCCAACTTTTCCTGAGGACCTTCTATGTCCCAGAGGCTCACAATCCAGGGGGGAGACGGACCCAGGATCAAGTCACCACGACACTTTGGCCTGATGCCCCAGTGTACCTGCGGGCCTTCCCGGGCAAGGGGTCATGGGCTGGGGGCTGGGAGCACTGGCTTTGCCCGGGATGGCGAAGGTGCTCCAAGGAGGACTTCGCTTGGGGTCTCCTACGATCACCCAGGACCCAGGACAGGCCCTCAGAAAGGTGATTCAAAACACCAGGCCACCTCGGCCAGAGTCCCCTGGATCAAGGTGACCAGGGGTGGTTTGGGGACCAAGAAGGGGCTTGTTTGAGGATTTCAAGAGTCGAAAGTCAACACGTGGAAAACAGAAGTGGAATCTTGAGGTGGCAGGAGACCTGCCTGGCCAAAGGGCAGATGAAATGGGGCTTGGAAAGGCTTTTGGGGGCAGCAGAAGGTTGTGACCAGGGGTGGGGGGGACGCCCTTGGGGAGAAGGCAGCGGATGCCAGGCGAGGAGTTGGGCTTTGTCCTGGGGTGATGGGGAGCCCCCAGGGGTCTGTGGAGTGACGACAGATGTGGCCAGCCTCACGCGGGCCGGGTGGTATGGGGCGGGGCCGGAGGCAGGGAGGCCAGAAGGCTGTCGCAATCACGACCCGCTCCCCACCTGGCCGGCTTCCTGCAGCTGTGTCCAGAAGGCCCACACCTCCCTCCTGCCCGCTCTCCCATCAACTCCGTCAAACCAGTAGAAGGATTGGGAAATGACTGTGAGGCAGGGGTGGGAAGTGCCCAGGGACACCCCTTCCTTCCTCTTAGCTTCTGATCTAACTTTCAGCGCATCTTTCTAGCCTTAGTCACACTCGAGATGATTGTGCCCGTCCTTAGCACCAGGGGAACTGAGGCAGGGGGCCAAGCTAGCCGGGGGCTCTCACCGCACACTGCCCACCCGCTGCTCCCTTTCCTGGTTCTGGGATTTAGGGAATAAGCCAAACGAGCAGGCCAGGCCCAGCCTCACTGCACCGGGATTTCTGAACACCTCTTAGCTAGATGTGGTACTGGGCTCAGGCCAGGCAGACCACGGTTGGAAACCCAGCTCTGCCTCTCTGTGTGACCCTGGGCAAGTCACTCCCCCTCTCTGGACCTCAGTCGCCTTATCCTTAAAAATTACTCACCATATAAGAAGCAAAGGCTGTAACGCCCACAGATTACAGAGTAGGCTTGCGATCAACATTCTTTCCCTCCTTTGCAGGCTTATAAGGAAACTAGGTGAAGCGTAGGCTCTGCCCTCAGGGGGTTGTTACCTGTGGAGCCAGGACAAAACACACTGAGACAATTAGACACGATAATGGAGCTGAATAACATCATAAGATGTTGCCCTGCCCTAGCACATGTGGCAGTTTGTGCTTCGGACCTCTGTGGCTCTTTTGCGGCATTGCTCACACAGGGCTTCTGTTCAGTCCCTTGAACACACCAGGTCCTGCCACAGGGCCTTTGCATAGGTGGTTTTCTCCACCTGCAATGCTCTCCTTCTTGCTATCTACCTCTGCCCCCTACCCCACCGAGATCAAGGAACTCTCTAGGCAAGATTAAATTTTAATACACTTTAATTAAAAAAGAAATGACAGCCACCTGGCACTTGGATGGGCAGGAAGAGGAGGAAGAGTGCCAGTCTGATGTCCCCACTGTCTCAGCTCTGAGGAGGCACCTTGCTTCCCGGGAGGGCTGGCCTCTCCTGGAAAGGGTTGATGGCTCCCTTCTCCGTGCGCCTGAAGAACTTGGAACTCTCGTGAAGCCTCTCCACATTGCTCTGCAATGACTGGGTCACATGCCTTTCTGCCCCACTGGACTGGGTGCCGTCTCCATGGCAGCTCATCTTCCCAGTCTATCTTGCCCAGGAGGCTGGCAGTTTGTAGCACACAGATGTCAACCCAAATGTGAATTATGGGTCAGAGCCTCGCTCCTGGTTCCCACAGTGCTCAACTCCACAACAAATTTCTTGTCTCCTGTTTTTTTTTTTTCCACAGCTTTACTGAGGTATGATTTTCATTCCATACATTTCACCCATTTTAAGCTTACAGTTCAATGAATTTCGGTAAATATATACACTTGTGCATCCACACCCACAATCAAGGTTTAACATACTTCTGGCACTGCCAACATTCCCTCGTATCTCTTTGCAGTACATCTCCAGCCCCAGGTAACCACTGATGTGATTTCTGTCACTGTAATTTTGCTTTTCATAGCATTTCATATCAAGGAAGTCAGATAGTATGTGGTCTTTGGTGTCTGGCTTTCTTTGCTTACTATAGCCTTTTTGAGGTTCATCCACATTGTAGCACATATCAGCATTTTTTTTTCCTTTTAATTATTGAATGGTATTCCATAGTATGGATGTATACGTTTTTGTTCAACATTCTCCTGTTGGAGGACGTTTAGGTTGGATCCATTTCTTTGGATATTATGAATAATACTGCTGTGATCATTGGCATACAAATATCTGTGTGGACGTCTGTTTTCAATTTGCTTAGGTAGATATTTAGGGCTAGAATTACTAGATCATGAGATAAAATGCTTTTTAGGAAGCCTGTCAAGCAGTTTGTCTAAGTGGCTGTACCATTATGCATTCCCACCAGCAATGCACAGGGTACCAGTTTCCCTTCCTCACCATCATCCCCAAAGTTTCCTTTCTTCCACCGTATGTTCCATTATAGTTTTCACTCAAAATTTGATTTGGGTCTTTTAAAAATTTTTTTGTTTTTTTCGGTACGGGGGCCTCTCACTGCTGTGGCCTCTCCCGTTGCAGAGCACAGGCTCCGGACGCGCAGGCTCAGTGGCCATGGCTCACGGGCCCAGCCGCTCCGCGGTACGTGGGATCTTCCCGGACCGTGGCACGAACCCGCGTCCCCTGCATCGGCAGGCGGACTCCCAACCACTGCGCCACCAGGGAAGCCCTGATTTGGGTCTTTTAAAATTGACATCTAACACTATATTATTATTGGCAAGTGTACAATATAACCTGGTATAGTCAGGTGTTTTGGTTTGTTTTTAATCTTACCCATTCTAATGGGTGCGTAGTGGTACAATGTTGAATAGAAGTGGTGAGAGCAGACGTCCTTGTTTTGTTCCTGGTTTGAGGTAGCGAGCATTGTCTTTCACCATTAAATGTGATGCTAGCTGTGGGTTTTTCACAGATGCTCTTTATTACGTTGAGGAAGTTCCCTTCTATTCCAGTTTGCTGAGAGTTTTTATTGTGAATAAATGCTGACAAATGCTTTTCCTGCATCTACTGAGGTGATTATGTGATTTTCTCCTTTGATAATATGGTGTAATATATTTACTGATGCTTGGATGTTATGCTAAACTTGCATTCTGAGATGAACCTCAAACAACCATGATGTATTATCCTTTGTATATATTGCTGGGTTTGATTTGTTAATACTTTAAAAATATTTTTGTATCCACGTTCATGAGAAGTATGTATCTATAGGATTTTTTTTCTTGTGATTTCTTTGTCTGGCTTTGCTATCAGGATAATACTAGCCTCATGAAATGAATGGGAAATGCTTCTTGTATTTTCTGAGTTTCTGCAGAATTGGTAGTATTTCTCCCTTACGTATTTGATTAGGATTCACCAGTGAAAGTCATCTGGGCCTGGCCTTTTCTTTGTGGGAAGGTTTTTAATTACCAATTCAAATTTTTAACTTCATATAGGTATATTAAGATCTTCTCTTTCTTCTTGAGTCAGTTTTGGTAATTTTTATCTTTTGAGAAATTTGTCCATTTCCTTTACGTTTTCAAATTTCTTGGCATAAAGTTCATAATATTCTCTTGCTGTCCTTTTTCTTCTCTTGTTTATATTTATTCCATAACAGATTTACTGAACCATAATTAACATACAATAAACTACATATTTTAGGGGGTATAATTTTATACATTTTGACATATATATACACTAGTGAAACCTTTACCACACCAAGATGAGAACAAATCCACCACCCCCAAAGTTTCCTGTGTGCCTTTGTATATTGCATTATAGTTTTCATCTCGTAAAATTTGACTTGAGTCTTTTTGAATTTTGAGGTATAATTGAGATATAACATTATATTAGTTTCAGGTATACAATGTAATGGTTCAGTATTATTTATACTGCAAATTGATCATCACAAGTCTAGTTAATATCCATCACCGTACATAGTTACAGCTTTTTTTCTTGTGATGAGAGCATTTAAGATTTAACCTATTAACAAATTTGAAATATGCAGTACTGTATTATTCACTACAGTCACCTTGCAGTGCATCTTTTTTAGATCTTCCAGTTTATACTGGAAATTTTAGTTTCATTGATTTCTTAATTGTTTCTATTTTATTAATTTCTGCTATTCCCCTTATTACTTCCATTCTTGTACTTAATTTGGGATTAATTTCTTCTCCTTTTCTAGCTTCTTAGGGTGGAAACTTAGATAATTATTTTTTATACCTTTCTTTTTCTAATATAAGCATTTAAAGATATAAATTTCCCTCTAAACACTGCTTTAATTAAACCCTGCACATTTTGATATGTTTTTAAAATTTTCCTTCAGGTCCAGATATTTTTCTAATTTCCTTTGTGATGTCTTTTTTTGAGCATGAGTTATTTAGAAGCATGTTGTTTAACTTCTATGTATTTGATGGGGGAGGGTTCCCACATTTCTTTCTGCATTAATTTCTACTTTAATTCTTTTGTGTTTAAGGAGTATACTCTGTATGATTTCAATTCTTTTAAGCATGCTGAGACTTATTTTTGGCCCAATACTTGGTATATTCTGGTGAAGGCTCCATGTACACTTTAAAAGAATGTATATTCTGCTTTTGTTAGGTGGAGTCTTATAAAGGTCAATTAGGTAAATTTTCTTGATAGTGTTATTCAAATGTTCTGTATCCTTCCTGATTTTCTGACTACTTTTTCTATCAATTACTGAGAGGAGTATTAAAATCTTCATGTATTTTGGGCCATTTTTATCATAGACATATACATTTATAATTGTTATATCCTTATGCCATATTGACCTTGTAGTCATTATGAGATGTTCTTCTTTGTCTACAGTAATAATCTTTATCTTAAAGCCTATCTTGTTTGTTATTAATATGACCAGTCCAGCCCTCTCATGGTTTTGTTCGCATGGTATATCCTTTCCTATCCTTTTACTTTCTTGTACACAGCATATAGTTGGATCTTGCTTTTTAATCCAGTCTAAGACCCCTCTGCCTTTTGAAGGGAGGTTTAGTTCATTCACATTTAATGTATTACTGATGTGGTTAGAGCTGGTCTGCAATTTTGCTGTTTGTTTTCTACTTGTTTCACCTCTTGCTGTTCCTGTTCCTTATACACTGCCTTCTTTGTGTTAAACAAATTTTTTTTATTGAAGTATAATTGATTTGAAATGTTGTGTTAATTTCTGTTGTATAGCAAAGTGATTCAGTTATACATATATATACATTCTTTTTTTATATTCTTTTCCATTACGGTTTATCACAGGATATTGAATATAGTTCCCTGTGCTATACAGTAGGACCTTGTTGTTTATCCATTCTGTATATAACAGTTTACATCTGCTAACCCCAGCCTCCCACTCCATCC
Organism: Physeter macrocephalus; assembly: GCF_002837175.3. Taxonomy (NCBI): domain Eukaryota; kingdom Metazoa; phylum Chordata; class Mammalia; order Artiodactyla; family Physeteridae; genus Physeter; species Physeter macrocephalus. The sequence continues at coordinate 18,650,262 of NC_041216.1, forward strand.
CTCCCTCCCACACCCCCCTTCCCCCTTGGCAACCACAAGTCTGTTCTCTATGTCTGTGAGTCTGTTTCTGTTTTGTAGATAGGTTCATTTGTGTCATATTTTAGATTCCACATATAAGTGATATCATATGGTATTTGTCCTTCTCTTTCTGACTTACTTCACTTAGTGTGATAATCTCTAGGTCCATCCATGTTGCTGCAAATGGCATTATTTCACTCTTTTTTATTGCTGAGTAGTATTCCAATTCCACATTGTATGTATGTACCACATCTTCTTTATCCATTCATCTGTTGATGGACATTTAAGTTGTTTCTATGTCTTAGCTATTGTGAATAGTACTTCTCTGAACATAGGGGTGCATGTATCTTTTTGAATCTGGTTATATGCCCAGGAGTGGGATTGCTGCATCATATGGTAGCTCTATTTTTAGTTTTTTGAGGACCCCCCCATACTATTTTCCATAGTGGCTGCACCAACTTACATTCCCACCAAGAGTGTAGGAGGGTTCCCTTTCTCCACACCCTCTCCAGAATTTGTTATTTGTAGACTTTTTAATGTTGGCCATTCTGACCGGTGTGAGGTGGTACCTCATTATAGTTTTGATTTGCATTTCTCTAATAATTAGCAATGTTGAGCATCTTTTCATGTGTCCATTGGCCATATGTATTTCTTCTTTGGAGAAATGTTTATTAGGTCTTCTGCCCATTTTTCGATTGGGTTGTTTGTTTTTTTGTTATTGAGTTGTATGTGCTGTTTGCATATTTTGGAAATTAAGCCCTTGTCAGTCCCATTGTTTGCAAATATTTTCTCCCATTCCATAGGTTGTTTTTTCGTTTTGTTTATGGTTACCTTTGCTGTGCAAAAGCTTGTAAGTTTGATTAGGCCCCGTTTGTTTATTTTTGTTTTTATTTCTAGTGCCTTGGGAGACTGACCTAAGGAAACATTGGAACGATTTATGTCAGAGAATGTTTTGCCTATGATCTCTTCTAGGAGTTTCACGGTGTCATGTCTTATGTTTAAGTCTTTAAGCCATTTTGAGTTTATTTTTATGTATGGTGTGAGGGTTTGTTCTAACTTCACTGATTTACATGTGGCTGTCCAACTTTCCCAACACCACTTGCTGAAGAGACTGTCTTTTTCCCATTGTATATTCTTGCCTCCTTTGTTAAAGATTAATTGACCATAGGTGTGTTGGTTTATTTCTGGGCTCTCTATTCTGTTCCATTGATCCATATGTCTGTTTTTATGCCAGTACCATGCTGTTTTGCTTACTGGAGCTTTGTAGAATTGTCTGAAGTCTGGGAGGGTTATGCCTCCTGCTTTGTTCTTTTTCCTCAGGATTGCTTTGGCAATTCTGAGTCTTTTATGGTTCCATATAAATTTTAGGGTTATTTGTTCTAGTTCTGTGAAAAATGTCATGGGTAATTTGGTAAGTATTGCATTAACTCTGTAGATTGCTTTGGGTAGTATGGCCATTTTAACAATATATAAATATTTTTTTTTTGTTTTTTTTTGCGTTGTATGCGGGCCTCTCACTGTTGTGGCCTCTCCCTTTGCGGAGCACAGGCTCCAGAGGCGCAGGCTCAGCGGCCATGGCTCACGGGCCCAGCCGCTCCGCGGTATGTGGGATCTTCCCGGACCGGGGCACGAACCCGTGTCCCCTGCATCGGCAGGCGGATTCTCAACCACTGCGCCACCAGGGAAGCCCATAAATATTTTTTAAATAGATTTTTTTTTTTAAAAAGCCAGCCACTTTTATTATCATTCTTGTATTGTATAGGACAAAAAAAAAGAGGAATGTAGCAAACGTGTCAGGTTCTATAAAAAAAAAATGCAGGTTTGTGCACGTTGCTCTATTTACACCTAGGAACAGGCTCTCCCCTCCTTCAGGCGCAGCAGCTGCCCTCGTCCGAGGCCCCTTTGCAGACGCAGCCCTGGGCACACTTGGCATAGCTCACGGGGCAGCAGGAGCAGCAGCTCTTCTTGCAGGAGGTGCATTTGCACTCTTTGCATTTGCAGGAGCCGGCACACGTGCAGGATCCACCTGCGGTGCAGGAGCAGTTGGGATCCATGGCGAGAGGAAGCGGAGGCTGGGGTCCAGAGACTGCAGCATGAAAGATGGCAAGGACGTCGAGGGGTCGTGCTTAAATAGATCTTTACTGGAGTATAATTGCTTCACAGTACTGTGCTAGTTTCTGCTGTACACCAAAGCGAATCAGCCATATGCCTACACATGTCCCCATATCCCCTTCCTCTTGAGCCTCCCTCCCACCCTCCCTATCCCAACCCTCTAGGTCATCGCAGAGCAGCGAGCTGATCTCCCTGTGCCATGCTGCTGCTTCCCACTAGCTAACTATTTTCCATTCGGTAGTGTACGTATGTCGATGCTAATCTCACTTCACCCCAGCTTCACCCTCCCACTCTGTGTCCTCAAGTCCATTCTCTATGTCTCGCTCTTTATTCCTGCCCTGTAACTAGGCTCATCAGTACCAATTTTTTTTTCATTTTAACAATATTAATTCTTCCAATCCAAGAGCATGGGATATCTTTCCGTTTCTTTGAATCATCTTCAATTTCCTTTATTAATGTTTTATAGTTCTCAGCATAGCAGTCTTTCACCTCCTTGGTCAGGTTTATTCCTAAGTATTTTATTTTTGTGTGTGTGCAATTTTAAAAGGTATTGTTTTTTACATTCCCTTTCTGATATTTCATTGTTAGTGTTAAGAAATGCAACCAACATTTCTATATGTTAATCTTGTATCCTGCTACCTTGATGAATTTGTTTATCAATTCTAGTAGTTTTAGTGTGGAGTCTTTAGGGTTTTTCTTTTTTTTTTTAATTTACTTTTTCTTTATTTTTAATTTGGCTGCGTTGGGTCTTTGTTGCTGCATGCGAGCTTTCTCTAGTTGCAGCAAGTGGGGGCTACTCTTTGTTGCTTCTCATTGTGGTGGCTTCTCTTGCTGTGGAGCATGGGCTCTAGGCGCGTGAGCTTCAGCAGTTGTGGCATGCGGGCTCAGTAGTTGTGGCTCGTGGGCTCCAGAGCACAGGCTCAGTAGCTGTGGTGCACGGGCTTAGTTGCTCCATAGCATGTGGGATCTTCCCAGAGCAGGGATCGAACCTGTGTCTCCTGCATTGGCAGGCAGATTCTTTTTTTTTTATGTGAGGATATTTTTTATTTTTTATTTATTTATTTTTATTGCGTCTCCCTCCCTCCCACCCTCCCTATCCCACCCCTCTAGGTGGCCACAAACCACCTAGCTGATCTCCCTGTGGCAGGCAGATTAACCACTGCACCACCAGGGAAGTCCCAGCGTTTTTCTATATATAGCATCATGTCATCTGCATACAATGACAATTTTACCTCTTCCCTTTCAGTTTGGATACCTTTTATTTCATTTTCTTGGCGAATTGCTGTGGCTAGGACTTCTAATACTATGTTGAATAGAAGTGGTGAGAGTGGGCATCCTTGTCTTGTTCTGGATTTGAGCAAGAAAGCTTTCAGCTTTTCACCATTGAGTTTTAAATTGGTTTTAGGTTTGTCATAAATAGCTTTTACTATGTTGAGATATGTTCCCTCTGTACCCACTAACAAATCTTTTAAAATGCATGATTTTAATTCTCTTTTTTAAAAATATTTTTGTAGGTTTTTAGTGATTTCTCTAGGCATTGCAATATACACTTTTACCTTATCACAATCTAATACAAATGAATAATGACTAACTTTCACCAAATTTGCAGCATCACAGTTCAATTACCCACCTTTCTTTGTGCTATTGTTATCACATATGTTACACCCATATGTGTTACAAACCTAGATACACAGTGTAATAATTTTTGCTTTAAACAGTCATATATCTTTTAAAGAAATTAATAAAACAAAAGAAAAAAATATATCACACAGTTACCAATTTCAGTGCTCTTAATTCCAGCATGTGTATTTGGATTACTGCAGGTATCATTTCCCTTTAGTTAAAAGTTTTTATTCAGTTTTCCTTTAGTTTTTATTGTAATGCAGATCTTCTAGCAACAATTTGCTCAGTGTTTATTTATCTGTAGATGTCTTTATTTCACCCTTATTTTGAAGGATAACTTTACTGTATAGAGAATTCTTTGTTGACAAGATTTTTCCTCAGCACTTTGAATATGTCGTTCCAATGTTTTCTGGCCTCCGTTATTTCTGGTGAGAACTCAGCTGCTTATCATATTGTTGTTCCTCAATATGTGATGTGTCTTTTTTCTCTTGCTGCTTTCAAGATTTTATCTTTGTCTTTGAGCAGTGTGACTATGATGTATCTAGGTGTGATTGTCTGTGTGTTTGTCCTTCTTGTTGAGTTTCTGGGATCTTTTAGCCAATGTTTTCACCAAATTTGGGCCATTATACTTCAAATATTTTTCTCCCCACTTATCTCTTTTCTCTCTTGGGGCTATAATGAAACATATGTTGCAGTGCTTGATATTGTCCTGAAGATTTCTGAGATTCTGTTGATGTTTCCTCAGTCTTTTCCCTCAAACTGTGTTTTTCCGTTTGGAGAATTTCTACTGATTTATCTTCAAGTTCATTGTTTCTTTCTTCTGTTATCTCACATTTGATATTGAGCCCATCTGGTGGATTTAAACTTTTTTTTTCCAGTTATTGTACTTCTTAGCTCTAGAATTTCTATTTGATTTTAAACTAGTTTTTAGTTCCCTGTTGAGAGTTTCTATTTATTCACTCTCACTTAGTGCATTTTCCTTTAATTCTTTGAATACACAGTCCTGCAATTCTTTGAACATATTTATAATATATTTTTTTAGCTTTTAAAAAATCTATATTCAACATCTGGGCCCACTTAGAGTCAATTCCTAGTGACTGCTTTTCTTTTTTTTCCCTCAATATGCGTCACCTTTCCTGTTTCTTTGCCTGTACAGTAATTTTTGGTTGAAAACCTGACATGGTAGATAATACATCGTGGCAACAACTCTAGATTATTTTGTTTTTCCGAGGTTGTTGATTTTTCTGTTTTAATAGGTAATTAACTTGCCTGGACCTGAGCTGCAAACTCTATCTCTCCCACAGCGTGAAGCTACTGATCTTTCTGCTCATTTTAATTTTTTTTTTTCTATTTTAGCTTGGCTCCCTAGGGCTCTCCCCTGTTTCTGAATAGTTCAGGGTCAGCCAATGAGTGAGCATAGGTTATGCTCAGACACCTCAAGCCAATAAGGATTTAACCCTTTGCAACCTGAACTCTGGGTGGGTAGAGCAGCTCATTCAAAGGTTCCAGTTTCAGGCATGCTAAGAAGAAGAGGGAGAAAGTTTTTAAGTGTCCCAGGGTTTCCATTTTCTCTGGGTTCTCTGGGTTCTCCTACCTTTATGCTTAGTTTAGCATTCAGCTGAAGACGTGTGAAGAATTTGTTGTCTTAACCCTTCTGCGGTATATTAGTCAGGGTTTGCCAGAGAAACAGAACAGTGGGATATATAGATATAAATATAAAGAGGAGATTATTATTTTTTAAAACACCTTTATTAGAGTATAATTGCTTTATAACGGTGTGTTAGTTTCTGCTTTATAACAAAGTGAATCAGCTATACGTATACATATATCCCCATATCAAGAGGAGATTTATTATAGGAACTGGCTCACCCAAGTATGGAGGCTGAGAAGTCCCATAGTCTGCCATCCGCTAGCTGGAGAACCAGGGAAGCCAGTGTAATTTCAGCCCAAGTCCAAAGGCCTGAGAATCAGGGGGCCGATGGTTTAAGTCCTGGTCAGAGTCCAAAGGCCTAAGAACAAGGGATGCTGATATCTAAGGGCAGGAGAGGATGGATGTCCCAGCTCAAGCACAGAGAGCAAATTCACCCTTCCTCTGCCTTTTTGTTCTATTCAGGCCCTCAGTGGACTGGATGATGCCCACCTACATTGTTGAGGGTGATCGTCTTTACTTAGTCTACAGATTCAAATGCTGCTAATCTCTTCCGGAAACACCCTCACAGACATACCCAGAATTAATGTTTTACTAGCTTTTTTGGCATCCCTTATCCCAGTCAAGTTGAAATATAAATTAATCATCACATATGGCTCTCTCATTTTCAATATCTCCCTGTTAAATATGCCACCTTTGAACCATGTCCATCATCTTTGGCCAGTGAAGCTGTGGGTTTTTGCCGCCCTTGCTGGAGAGATCTGACACCCCCAGGCATAAAGGCCAAGAATTCAGTCTCTGCCCTCTGCAGCAGTTTTTCTTGAATAAAGATTTTTCAAGTTGTTACCTGCCTTTGGTCATTTTCCAGTGCTCTGTTAGAATAATTTTGTCTAGTTTTATACTTGTTTTTTTGTGGAAGAAAATTGCTCTATGTTCTCATGAGGACAGTACTGGAAATCTTTCCCTTTGTAATTTTTCGGGATTGTATTTTATTATCCATCTACATAAGTTTACCATAAACATTTAGAAAATAAGATAGCTTTCTCAAATCACTCATAATCTATTGCCAGAGATAATAATTGGTAACAATACAGATACATCCTTTTATATCTTTTCAAACATATACATTTTGGTCTTCCCTGGTGGCGCAGTGGTTAAGAATCCGCCTGCCAATGCAGGGGACACGGGTTCGAGCCCTGGTCCGGGAAGATCCCACATGCCGC
>NC_041216.1:18656981-18700248 GCF_002837175.3 Physeter macrocephalus
TAGAGCCCGCAAGCCACAACTGCTGAGCCCACGTGCCACAACTACTGAAGCCTGCATGCCTAGAGCCCGTGCTCCACAGCAAGGGAAGCCACCACAATGAGAAGCCTGTGCACCGCAACGAAGAGTAGCCCCCACTCACCGCCACTAGAGAAAGCCCACGTGCAGCAACAAAGACCCAATGCAGCCAAAAATAATAAATAAATAATTTTTTTAAAAAAGAAAGAGCCCTTCTCTTTAAAAAAAAAATAAATATATATACATTTTAAAATGGGATAATTCGATATATGCTTTTTATTGCGGTAAAATACACATAACACAAAGTTTGCCATTTTAACTGTTTTGAAGCATACAGCTCTGGGGCATTCACTACATTCACATTTTTGGGCAGCCATCACCACCACCCACCTCTAGAAATTTTTCATCTTCCCCAACTGAAACTGTGTACGCAGGGAGTTCCCTGGGGCCCCAGTGGTTAGGACTTGGCACTTTCACTGCTGTGGCCTGGGTTTGATCCCTGGTCAGGGAACTAAGATCCCACAAGCTGCCAGCACAGCCAAAAAACAACAACAACAAAATAAAACAAAATGACTGTGTACCCATTAAACAACAACTCTCCATTTCTTCCTCCCTCAGCCTCAGGCAAACACCGTTCTACAGTACTTTCTGACTCTCTGAATTTGACTACTCTTAAGTACCTCATATATGTAGGATCATACAGTATTTGTCCTTTTTAAAAAAAATTTTTTTATTTTTGGCTGTGTTGGGTCTTCGTTGCTGCACGCGGGCTACTCTTTGTTGTGGTGCATGGGCTTCTCACTGCAGTGGCTTCTCTTGTTGCGGAGCATGGGCTCTAGGCGCGCGGGCTTCAATAGTTGTGGCACACGGGTTCAGTAGTTGTGGTGAGCGGGCTCAGTAGTTGTGGCGCACAGGCTTAGTTGCTCCGTGGCATGTGGGATCTTCCTGGACCAGGGATCGAACCCGTGTCCCCCTGCATTGGAAGGCAGATTCTTATCCACTGCGCCACCAGGGAAGCCCAGTATTTATCCTTTTGTCACTGGCTTCTTTCACTTAGCGTGATGTCCTCAGTGTTCAGCCATATTGTAGCATGTGTCAGAATTTCCATCCTGTTTAGGCTGAATAATAATATTCCATTGTATGTATATATCACATTTTGTTTATCCATTCATCTTGGGGTTGCTTCCACCTTTTGGCTATTGCGAATAATGCTGCTGTTACATATATCTGTTCCATTTCTTTTGGATGTATACCCAAAGAGGAATTGCTGGATCACATGATCATTCTGTTTAATTTTTTGAGGAATTGCTGTAATGTTTTCCACAGCAGCTGCATCAGCAATGTGCAAGGGTTCCAATTTCTCTACATCCTCACCAACACTTGTTATCTTTTGTTTTTGTTTTTCATAATAGCTATCCTAATGAGTGTGCAGTGGTATCTCATTATAGTTTTGACTGGCATTTCCCTTATGATGGGTGATGTTGAACATTCTTCATGTGCTTATTGGCCACTTGTATATCTTCTCTGGAGAAATGTCTATTCAAGTCCTTTGTCCATTTTAAAATCAGGTTGATTTTTTTGTGGGTGCTGTTGAGTTGTAGGAGTTTATTTATTTATTTATTTAAAATTTAGGTAACATTAATAAGTTTTAGTTGTACAACATAATGATTCAATATTTATATACATTATGAAAATCACCACAAGTCTAGTTAACATCTGTCACCTTATAAAGTAACAAAAATTTTTTTTTCTCAGGATGAGAACTTTTTCCTCTCTTAGCAATTTTCAAATATGCAATTCAGTGTTGTTAACTATAGTCACCATGCTGTATATCACATCCCCATGACTTTTTTATTTTATAACTGGAAGTATGTACCTTTTGACCCATCTCACTCATTTATCCCCCTCTCTACCCCTGCCTCTGGCAACCACCAATCTGTTCTATCAATGAGTTTCTTTTTTTGTTTTTGTTTTAGATTCCACATATAAGTGATATCATATGGTATTTCTCTTTCTCTGACTTATTTTATGTAGCATAATACCCTCGAGTTCCAACCATGTTGTTGCAAATGACAAGATTTCATTCTTTTTTATGGCTGAGTAATATTCCACTGTATATATATGTGTGTGTGTGTGTGTGTGTATATATATATATATATATATATATAACACTTTTTTACGTTATTCATCCATTGATGGACACTTAGGTTGTTTCCATATCTTGGCTATTGTGAATAGATGCTACAATGAACATAGAGGTGCATATATCTTTTCCAGTTACTGTTTTAATTTTCTTAAGATACATACACAGTAGTGGAATTGCTGGATCATTTGATAGTTCTATTTTTAATATTTTGAGGACCTCCATACTGTTCTCCATAGTGGCTCCACCAATTTGCATTCCCACAAACAGTGCTTGAGGGTTCCCTTTTCTCCGCATCCTCACTGACACGTGTTATTTCTTGTCTTTTTGATAATAGCCATTCTAACAGGTGTGAGGTAATATCTCATTGTGGTTTTGATTTGAATTTCCCTGATGATTAGTGATGTTGAGCATCTTTTCATGTACCTATTGGTCATCTGTATGATCCTTTGGAAAAATATTCAGTTCCTCCTCCCATTTTTAAATTGGATTGTTTGCTTTTTTGCTGTTGCGTTGCATGAGTTGTTTATATATTTTAGATATTAACCTCTTATCAGATATATGCTTTATAAATATTTTCTCCCATTCAGTAGGTTACTTTTTCATTTGTTGATAATTTCCTTTGAGAAGCTTTTATTGCTTTTGTTTTTGGTGTCAGATTAAAAAAATCATCATCAAGACCTATGTCATTGAGCTTCCTGAGGAGTTCTTTGTATATTCTGGATATTAATCCCTTATTAGGGGCTTGCTTCCCTGGTGGCGCAGTGGTTGCGCGTCTGCCTGCCAATGCAGGGGAACCGGGTTCGCGCCCCGGTTTGGGAGGAGGATCCCACATGCCGCGGAGCGGGGCCCGTGAGCCATGGCCGCTGGGCCTGCGCGTCCGGAGCCTGTGCTCCGCAACGGGAGAGGCCGCAGCAGAGGGAGGCCCGCATACCACACACACAAAAAAAATCCCTTATTAGATATATGAGCGACAAATATTTTCTTCCATTCTATGTATTGTCTTTTCACTCTGTTAATAGAGTCCTCTGATGCATGAAAGTTTTTAATTTTGATGAAGTCCAACTTATCTATTTTTTCTTTTGTTGCCTGTGCTTTTGGTTTCATATCCAAGAAACCATTGCCAAATCCAATGTCATGAAGGCTTTCCCCTATATTTTCTTCTAAGAGTCTTACAGTTTGAGTTCTGACATTTAGGCCTTTGATCTATTTTCAGTTAATTTTTGTATATAGTGTAAGGTAAGGGCCCAACTTAATCAATCAATCAGTCAATCAATTATTTTGCATGTGGATATCCAGTTTTCCCAATACCATTTGCTGAAAAGACTGTACTTAATTTATTGGATGGTCTTGGCACCCTTGTTGAAAATTATTTGTCCATATATACAAGAATTTATTTCTGGGCTCTGTTGGTCTATATGTCTGCCTTTATGCCAGTATCATACTATTTTGATTACTGTAGCTTTATAGTAAATTTTGAAATCAGGAACTGTGAGACCTCCAACTTTGTACTTCTTTTTCAAGGTTGATTTGGCTATTCAGAATCCCTTAAGATTTCATGTGAACTTTAGGATATATTTTTCTTTCTGCAAAAAATGTTGTTTGGATTTTGTTAGGAGTTGCATTGAATCTATAGATGATATACATGTTTTTTAAACTATCTTTTTTCAATGAAGTGCTATGAATATATGAACAAAACATCAGGAATATCTTTTATGTTCATAATATACTTCAAAAACATCATTTTAAGGGCTGCATAGTATTCTACCATGTGGATATATTCTAATTTATTTAATCACATTTTATTGTTTGGTATTTAGGCTATTTCCCATTTTTGATATTGTAAAGAGTACATGATAACTATCTTTGTACCATTATCTTTTCACATGTGGCCTTTTTCTGGGGGGTGGTCATCACTGAGTTTTAACTATAGAGAGAACATTGGCATGAGAAATGTTTTTCTTGGAACCCCTCCCTTTTACAGATGAAAAACCAAAGGCTCCCAAAGCATCAGTGCTATGGCTGGGCTTGAATTCTGGCTCCACCACTAATGAGCTAGATGAGTTTAGGCAACTACGTTAACCTCCCCTCATGGATAAAATGGGAGTAACAACAACAACAAAAAACAAAATGGGGGAAGTAACAATACTCAGCTTATAAGGCAAATGAGTTAGCTCAGAGCCCAGCATAAATTAGACATTCAGCAAATACTTCTCCCTCTCTTTCTTCTTAGCATGCCTGAAATTAGAACCCAGGATCTTTCTTTTTTAAAAAAAAATATTTTGTTGCAATGTTTTTGTTTTTTTAAAAATAAATTTATTTATTTTATTTTTGGCTGCGTTGGGTCTTCGTTGCTGCGCACAGGCTTTCTCTAGTTGCGGTGTGCAGGCTTCTCATTGCGGTGGCTTCTCTTGTTGCGGAGCATGGGCTCTAGGTGCACAGGCTTCAGTAGTTGTGGCGTGCGGGTTCTAGAGCTCAGGCTCAGTAGTTGTGGCGCATGGGCTTAGTTGCTCTGCGGCATGTGGGATCTTCCCGGACCAGGGCTCAAACCCGTGTCCCCTGCATGGGCAGGCAGATTCTTAACCACTGTGCCACCAGGGAAGCCCAAACCCAGCATCTTTCTTAATCTAATCTTTCTATTACTGCAGCAGAGACCTGAGATACTTTCTAATCCCATAGTCTCACTTGAAAGGAAGGGAAAAACCCTTTCTCCTCCTAAACCACAATTCTTATTACCTTCATTAACTAACTAATATCTATATAAATTATATAACCTTTTATGTGTTATATGTATTTCTATTAATTTATATCTTATGTAATATAAAATTATAGTTTATATTTATTATTTACCAGGCACTGTTCTAAGCACTTTATGAATGTTAATTGATTTCATACTTTCTAGCAGGGAAAGTGGAAATCAGCTTGGACTGAGAAACTGCAAATCTGGCCAGCCACTTATCAGTCTGGAATGACAGACCTGGGTAAAGCCAGCTGCAAGGGAACCAGGAAACCATTCTCCTACAGCAATAGACACTGCAGTTGTAAAATGTCATAACTCACTTCTGTAAGTGACAACTGTTTTCTTACTGAGATATAGCTCTTTGAAAATCATCGACTACCAAAAACTTTGCTGCTTGAGATTTTATCAGTAGGAAGTTTGGAGAAGGATGGAATGTAAGAAGCAAACATCCCTTTCTTGCCCTCAGGGTCTAAGTCACTTTGACACAGAGAAGCAGCCCTGATTTCCAACCCTAGTGCGGGGCTGCCGATAAGGGATTTCTGAATACAACATTCCACATCTATCTTAATTTTGTAGTTTCCAAGGAAACAGGACTCTGGGTCAATGTTGCAGCCCAGACCTGATGTCAATCCCTTTAAACACAGCCCTGCTTTTCTGTGAGGATATCGAAACACTGCTTCATTTAAATTCCACCCGAATGCCATCCTACTCCAAAGTTCTGCAGTAACCTTATCTTTTCCTCTGTTTGGTTCCTTTGCTGTGTGTTCTCCCTCACTGCAGTGGGTTGATAAATCTGACTTTGTCAGATTAAAGGCCTGTTCTGGGTCTTAGCTTGATTGGTTTGGGACACAACTTTTAGGCCTCAATTCCGAGGATGCCCACGAGAAACCTGGGTCGCGTGTCACCCCGGTCCAGGGCTTCCCAGACTTGAGCTTGTATCAGAATCACCCGGAGAACTTGGTAAAGCACAGATTGCTGGCTCCCACCTCCCAGGGTCTCTGATGCAGTAGGTCCGGGTGGGAACCCTGCAAGTTGCATTTCTAGCCATTTGCCAGCTGCTGATGCTGCAGATTCCAAGGGACCACGCTTTGGAAACATTGCCCTAACCAACCTGCATCATCTTCACATAACAGCATTGTAAGGATCAAGTGACAAGTGTATGAAGAACCCAATTCAGGATTTGGGATATAGTAAGTGCTCGATAAATGTAAGCTAGTCCTGCAATTTTTTGTTGTTGTTGTTATGTATGTTTTTAAACTTTTTTTTTTTTTTTTTTTTTTTTTTTTTTTTGCTGTACGCGGGCCTCTCACTGCCGCGGCCCCTCCCGCTGCGGAGCACGGGCTCCGGACGCGCAGGCTCAGCGGCCGTGGCTCACGGGCCCAGCCGCTCCGCGGCGTGTGGGATCCTCCCGGACCGGGGCACGAGCCCGCGTCCCCTGCATCGGCAGTCGGACTCTCAACCGCTGCGCCACCAGGGAAGCCCTGTATTTTTAAAATTGAAGTATAGTTAATTTACAATGTTGTGTTAGTTTCAGGTGTACAGCAAAGTGACTCAGTTATACATATAAATACATATATATCTCGTTTTCAGACTCTTTTCTCTTACAGGTTATTACAAAATATTGAGTATAATTCTCGGTGCTATACAGTAGGTCCTTGTTGGTTATCTATTTATTCCTGCTATTTTTAAATGAACTACTCAGATTCTCAGATAATCCACTCACCCATCCATTCTTCCACTGAGAGCTCACAGTCTGGGGGCAGATAGACAACCAATTAATTACAACACAAGGCAGAATGAAATAAGCTCCTTGTGTAGATGTTAAAAGCATAATTTCAGAGTCATATTGTAAATATGTCATTGTGTGTATTTCCCCCCACTGAGTATATTTATCCTGACCACTTCACCATGTCATTATTAGAAAACCTTCCAAACCAGAAATATTAACTTAAGCTTATGCTGAATTTCTGTTTAACCATTCTATTGTTGGATGTTTAATTTCTTCCAAATATTGCTAATATAAATAACTCTCCTATGAAGATCTTTGTATCTAAGCTGTTTGTCAGAATCACAGATGACTTTCAGAAAGAGGCCTAAAATGAGGAAATAGTTGGGGCAAAGGGCATGAATTTAAAAAAATCTCCCACTAGCTATCGTCAAATTTCTTTCCATCTTGGAATTGAAAGGTTGCTGGTTAAGGCTTCTAGATGGCAACATCTGTGCTCCTTTCATAAGAGTTTCATGATTCTAAAGCACCAGGCAAAGATTATGGGGGTCCCAGCAACAGATTCAGTATATGTTCACCGTCAACCTTTGCCTTTCACTGCTTTTTGCTGAGACTAAATGAGTGTGTTGGCCTGGATTCTCCCAGCATCTTCTACCCCTTTCTTTCTTGGTTAGAGGGCAGTCTTGGGCCAGTGTTTGCAGTGACATGAGGGCCTTATTTCAGCTTCCTTTACCCACTCCCTAATGGTGCATGAATTGTTTTATGGGTTTTCAGTGAAGTGTGAAAGGATGGGAGGGAAACCATTTCCTGGTGACCTTTATTTAACCCACGGCTTGGCTGAAATTTGAATAAAATGAGCCAGGTGATAATAGAGCATGAAATGGCTAAATCTATGGTCAGCCTTCATTTAAAGTAAATTGCTCTTCAAAGGGAGTAGCACCTTCGCCACCATCCCCAAGGACCACCAGCCCTACCTGTGAATAGAGCATCCCTGTGGGCACTTGGCGCCACCTGTTCAGTCCTGCCCTTGCTTCTAAGGACTCATGTCAACCCCATGGGAGAAACCTCCAGATACCCCCAGCCCACATGTGCTCTCTCTACCCCTGAGAGCTGCACCGGGGTCTGAGCTCTTTGCGTACCTCCTCTCAATACTCACACCTATTGGTAGCCCATTTCGCAGCTGAGAAAACTGAGGCTCGGAGCAGAGTGAGAGCTTGCCCGAAGGAGAAAGCAGGAGAGCTGGAGTTGGAAGTCAGGTTGCCTGTGCCCTGAGGCTGGACTGGCTGCCCCGTGTCAGTCCTGGCGAGTTGTCTGTGGACCACGTGCCTTTTGCCCAGAGTCTTTTCCCACCGCCCGTTGCTTACATCACGTTTGGAGCCCTTGTCCGTGCCTCTGTCTTGTTTTATTATCATCATCTCCTACTCTGGATGCCTGACTTGCTATTCTCTGCGTAACCCTACCTCAGCACAGGGCGGGCACGGCATGGGTACCCAGAGGTGCTTGGGGATGTCCTTCCTTTTCCTTCCTTCCTCCATCCCTCTATTCCCAGAAGGAATGATTTTGGTCAAGAAAATATATCCAGGAGGGGGAAACGTCTTCATTTCCACTTTTTTTTTTTTTGCGGTACGCGGGCCTCTCACTGCTGTGGCCTCTCCCGTCGCGGAGCACAGGCTCCGGACGCGCAGGCTCAGCGGCCATGGCTCACGGGCCCAGCCGCTGCGCGGCATGTGGGATCTTCCCGGACCGGGGCACGAACCCACGTCCCCTGCATTGGCAGGCGGACTCTCAACCACTGCGCCACCAGGGAAGCCCTTCATTTCCACTTTTGTAGTTCAACTTTTTGCTTTAATCAATTAATTATTTATTTATTTTGGGACTTCCCCGATGGTCCGGTGTTTAAGACTCCGTAATTCCACTGCAGGGGGCGCAGGTTTGATCCCTGGTTGGGGAACTAAGGTCCCACATGCCATGCAATGTGGTCAAAAAAAAAAGAAAAAAATAATTTGAAGTATAATTTATCTACAATGTCATGTTAGTTTCAGGTGTACAGCAAAGTGATTCAGTTATACATATATATGCATATATATATTCTTTTCAGATTCTTTTCTCTTATAGGTTACTACAAAATATTGAGTATAGTTCTTTCAACTTTTTTTGAGAGAGAGACTCAAGTTATCTAAATCATCCTTCCCCTAAACCCACTACGATCTTAAAGGAAGCAATAACAATTCTAGGTAGTTCAATGTCTAATATTCATAAATGTTGACTGAACAATTTCAGCTCCCACAGGAGACACCAGGAGATCCATGTAGCAAGCACCATTCCCCCCGTGCCCTTCTTTTTTCCTTCCTTAGGTATTTACTGTGTGGCCTCCCTGTGCTAGATACTGGCTGGAGACACAGTGGTGAAGTAGATGGCCCTGGCTCTCTTGGCCATCCCCGTGGGTCAGGATGCAGGCGCTCACGGTCAAGGACGGCCCAATAGGAGGTCTCTGTTTAGCATTTTCTCTTTTTCCAGCTTTATATAGTTACACTTGACCAGTAAAATTGTAAGATAGTTGAAGTGTACATCATGATGATTTAATATACATGTCCATTGTGAAAGGATACCCCCCATCTAGTTAATTAACACATCCATCACTATATATATATAAATTTTTTTTTTTTTTTTAATTGTACGCGGGCCTCTCACTGTTGTGGCCTCTCCCGTTGCGGAGCACAGGCTCCGGACGCGCAGGCCCAGCGGCCATGGCTCACGGCCCCAGCCGCTCCGCGGCATGTGGGATCCTCCCGGACCGGGGCACGAACCCGTGTCCCCTGCATCGGCAGGCGGACGCACAACCACTGCGCCACGAGGGAAGCCCTATAAGCCCGTGGGTTAAATAAAGCCCTATAAAATTTTTTTGGTGAGAACATTTAAGTTCTACTCTCAGCAAATTTCAATTATATAATACAGTCTTATCAGCTATAGTCACAATGCTACACCTTAGATCCTCAGGCCTTATTCACCTTAGAGCTGAAAGTTTGTACCCTTTTAGCAACCTTTCTTTACTTCCCTCACCTCCTGGCCCCTGGCAACCACTTTTCTATTCTCTGTTTCTATGAGTTGGAGTTTTGTTTCGTTTTTTTTTTAAAGATTCCACATATAAGTGATACCATGCAGTATCTGTCTTTCTCTCTCTGGCTTATTGAACCTCAAGGTTCATCCATGTTGTCACAAATGACGGGATTTCCTTCTTCCTCATGGCTGAATAATATTCCATGGTAATATATATACCACATCTTTATCTATTCATCTGATGATGGACACTTGTGTTGTTTCCATATCTTGGCTGTTACGAATAAAGCTACAATGAACAAGGGACTGCAGATACCTCTTTGAAATCTTGTTTACAGTTCCTTTGAATTTATACCCAGAAGTAGAATTGCTGGATCTTATGGTAGCTCTATTTTTAATGTTTTGAGAAACCTCCATACTGTTTTCCACAGTGGCTGCACCTGTTTACATTCCCACCAACAGTACAAGAGGGTTCCCTTTCCTCCATATTCTGACCAATACTTGTTATCTCTTATCTTTCGTTGTTGTTTTTTAAAAATATTTATTTATTTATTTGTCTGCACTGGGTCTTAGTTGCACCATGCGGGATCTAGTTCCCTGACCAGGGATCAAACCCGGGCCCCCTGCATTGGGAGTTCAGAGTCTTAACCACTGGAGTCCTTCTTGTCTTGATAATAGCCATTCTGATGGGTGTGAAGTGATAGCTCATTGTGGGTTTGATTTGCATTTCCCTGATGATGTCATGCTGAACACATTTTGGTGTACATTTTGGCCATTTGTATGCCTTCTTTGGAAAAATGTCTACTCAGGGCCTCTGCCCATTAAAAAAAATTATTTTGTTGAAGTAAGGTTGATTTACAATATTGTGTTAATTTCTGTTGTATAGCAAAGTGATTCAGTTATACGCACACACACACACACACACACACATATATATATACATTCTTTTTCATATTTTTTTCCATTATGGTTTATCACAGGATATTGAATATAGTTCTCTGTGCTACACAGTAGGACCTTGTTGTTTATCCATTCTATATATAATAGTTTGTATCTGCTAAACTCCCAATCCAACCCTCCCCCATCTCCCTCTCCCCTTTGGCAACCACAAGTCTGTTCTCTATATCTATGAGTCTATTTCTGTTTTGTGGATAAGTTCATTTGTGTCATATTTTAGATTCCACATATAAGTGATATCATACTGTATTTGTCTTTCTCTGTCTGACTTACTTCACTTAGTATGATAATCTGTAGGTCCATCTAGGTTGCTGAAAATTCTGCCCATTTTTTAATCGGATTGTTTGGTTTTTTTTTTTTTTTTTTGCTATTGAGTTGCATCAGTTCTTTATATATTTTAAATGTAATCCCTTATCAGATACATGATTTGCAAATATTTCCTTCTGTTCCATAGGTTGCCTTTTCATTTTGTTGATGGTTTCCTTTGCTGTGCAGAAGCTTTTTACTTTGATGTAGTCCCACTTGTTTATTTTTGCTTTTGTGGCCTTTGTTTTTGGTGTCAAATCCAAAAAATCATTCCCATGACTGACATCAAGGAGCTTACCCACCATGTTTACTTGTAGGCAATATATTCTCTCTTTTTAAAAAAAAATTTATACTAATTATTATTATTATTTTATATTTATTTATTTTTGGCTGCTTTGGGTCTTCGTTGCTGCGCGCAGCCTTTCTCTAGTTGTGGCGAGCGGGGGCTGCTCTTCGGTGTGGTGTGCAGCCTTCTCGTTGCCCTGGCTTCTCTTGTTGCGGAGCACAAGCTCTAGGCGTGCAGATTTCAGTCGTTATGGCTCACGGGCTTAGTTGCTCCACGACATGTGGAATCTTCCCGGACCAGGGATTGAACCCGTGTCCCCTGCATTGGCAGGCGGATTCTTAACCACTGGGCCACCAGGGAAGTCCTGGCAACGTATTTTCTATAAGACAAATATTACAGAGATCCACGACCTGAATTTTCTTCTGCTCTCAGAATGAAATGGCAGGAACCATGGCCAATGTGTGATTTATTCTTTGGCAGCCACCCAAGGATCCTCCTGCTCCTCTCCAGCTAGCACCTGCTGGCCCCATGCATGTTGTGTCCTGTGGAAGGCCGGTGCTGAGTTTAGCTGGGCTCACACTGGCCTCCCATGGAAAACTGCTGTTCTGTGCATTGGGCTGATGTTTTCTATCACTAAAATTGAAACTTGATGGTGCTTTTTCAAATCATAGCAAAATAAAATGAATATTTTTGGTTATAAGTTTTTCCGTACCTACTGCCTTTGGTCCACACCATCATTGAGTAGATGATGGTGTCTGAGTTTGCCCCAAATTAAGCTTCATCCACTGATATTTCATAATGTCTCTGCAAAGTCACTTGAACCCTTTTGGGAAGTGCTGGCCTGGAGCATCCAAGTCAGAAGCTGCCCTCGGGGGCTGCAGGCTCAGTGCTGGTTCCCGCGCTTCCCGCGTCTTTGGCCCCGTTAGGTCCATACTCTCCCCACCCTCACCCCTGTGCTCCAGGCATGCTGACCTTCTCCCAGGCCTGGGACAAACTACAGTTCTGCATCTCTGCGGGACCTCTGCTCCCAGCTTCTCTCTGCCTGGGGGATGCCTGGTCATATTTTCCATCTCCCACTCCATCATCACTCCTTCTGGAGGTCTCCCCTGTCCCACCCCCCTGCACACCCAGACTGGGTCACCGTACAGCTCAGTTCTCATCATGGCTGTATTTTAATATGCATTTATGGGATCATTTGGTTCTTGTTTGTCTTCTCCACCAGAATGTGAATCTTCCAAGGGCAGAGAGTGGGAACCGTGTATGTGTGTGTGTGTGTGTGTGTGTGTGTGTGTGTGTGTGTAAGAGAGAATACATGTATTTGTGCACACATGTGTGTTACCTTACTGTAATTTCCACGGTCCTCAGCATAGTGTTTGCACATGTCAAGCACTCGGTAAATGTGTGTTGAGTGGATGAGTGTGTGGTGCTGTGTATTTCTTTAGAACCCTTCCAGTAGTAGTGACTTCATTTTGTCAACAGAGAAACGGAGGCCCAGAGATGTGACTTGCATTGGCCAAGTTCCTGCAGCCCGAAAGGGGCCGAGCTGGGACTTGAAGTCAGGCCTCTGACTCAGCCCAGTGCCCTTTCTACTACTCTCGGCTGCCAGCTTCCCTCGAGGTTTGTCAAGTTAAACACAAGCAAAGCGTTCAGAGGAAACAAGGCAGAGTGTTTACTAGCGATGACCTCACCTCCGTGGCAGTGAAAGGGCAGAAAAGAGCTGAAAAGAAAATACCTTTCCAATGAATGAGCTGGGCCGGCCGGGCCCCAGCTGACTCATGAAAAAGGTTTCACTATATAAGGATTTCACGGCTCCCCCCAGCCCCCCACCCCGGATGTGCCTTTTGCCCTGAGTCCAGGTCTGGGAGGGGGCAGGTTGTCGGGCTCCCAGCTTGAAGCCCCAGCTCTGCCAGCCATGCTTCCAGGGGCCCTTCCCTCCCCTGCTAGAGTGTGTTTTCTCCTCTGTCTGGAACCTGTCTCTCCAGCCTTGTGTATAAACAGGCTCGTGTTAATAGCACCCATCTAAGTTTCGGTGGGTCTGGCTGCCAACTGCTCCTTGGACATCTGGCCCCCACAAAACCTTACCTGGTTGGGTCTGGGAGTCCGAGGGTAGGTACCTCCTGGGTCTCCACTGCTCACGAAACCTCGCTACATTCATGACCAGCCCCTGTTCGTTTGTCCTTTCTTTTTTGCCACCCCTCACCCCTCCATGTCTTTGTCCTTGAAGTCACCGAGGGGGCCTGACCTCAGGGGCCAGTGTCATCTGTAGGAATATGGAGATTCATGCCAAGAGCTGTCTTCCAAAGCTCGCCCGCTCCCCACTGGGTCCATGGTCCTGTGTTTCTGCAGAAGGTGAGCAAAGGCTGCTCTTACCACTCTGCTCACACCTTGCTCCTTGCAGACAGCGCTCCTGCCCCCTGCCCGGAACCTTCTCACAGGGGACGCATACAGTGCCACTGCCTGATCCCATGCTCCCTCCTCTTCGAAATGACATTTCTGACCACGAGCCATCCATACAGATCAGTGCCCCTGCCCCGCCTGCTCTCACCAACAGACAGTCCTGAGCTGTGTTTTGATTCTCGGCAGTGAGGGCCGTGACCACCCCCAGCCACTTCCATGCACCCCTGATACTTCTCATGATCACCTGGGAATTATCACCCACCCATTTTAGAGATGGAGAAGCTGAGGCTCAGAATGGTGGGAAATCTGCCCAAATCTCACCACCGAGAGGCATGGGGACGGCACGGGAGAGGGCCTCTCACATCCCACTCTCCTGTGTTCATCAACTGGGCACGATGCCATCCCTCTGACTTGCCTGCTGCAGAGACACACATCCAGGATCAGACAGAGAGCAACCTGCAAGGAGAGCCTTAGGCATACAGGAAGGAGATCCCAGGAATTCCCGGCACCTGCCAGCAACTGACGGAAATAGCTGGGGGGTGACATCACACATCGGCAGCCTATTGATTGCCATGATAGGCAGGTGTTTGTGTTCTCTCAGAAGTGGATAAGGATTAAGCCAAAGTTTGAGGGTTAGAAAGGGGAAGGAACTGTGGATTTTGACCCAAGGCCACAAGCTCTCAGAGGTGGGAGAGAGGACAGGTGGGAGCTGGAGCAGTGAACCAGCCAGCACCCCACTCAGCCAGTGTCCGCCGCCCTGCTCCGCTGGGCCAGGAACAGGCTGTGGCACTGGCGTCAGGTAAACAGAGCTGGGTTCCATCGCACTGCTGCCATGTCCTGACCGTGGGCCTCGGGCAAGTCCCTTCCTCTGCTTGAGTCTTGTATTCTCATCTGTAAAATGAGACTGCCAACCCCCTACTTCATAAGGGGGTTGGGAAGATCTCATGAGATAAGCCAGGTAAAGGGCTTTGCATGGAGTGGATGCTTGATAAATGTAGATTTCCTGTCTCTTTCCACCACATGGAGTACTAGCGCTAGATGAACCCTAGGTTTGAACCCCCCCTCTATCATTTCCTGGCTGTTCAGCCTGGAGAAAGTAATTTCCCCTCCCTGAACCCCACTCTGCCTGCAGGAATGAGGACGATGAGGGCTACATAGTAGGGCTTGGAGCAAGGGTCCGATATTATAGTGATAGCTAACGTTAATCAAGCTCTTAGCTAAGTGCCAGGGGTCTGGATTGGAGTCTGGGGCTCTGCACTTCCAACAAGCTCTGGGTGGTCCCGGTGCTGCTGACCCAGGGACCACACTTTGAGTAGTGAGGTGACAGATGAAAGTCAATGGGACCATGGGACTGGGGAGAGGGCATGGGTGAAGTACGGGCACCTGCTGGAAGACTCTTCAGTGGGCTGTTGCCTTCAGGAGGCCACTGTTTTGAGAACAACTAAGGATGATCTGGCAATTAACTAAATATATTATTGCTGGGAGGTGGGGAATCAGTTCTTGGCCCCTGGGTACCCTAGTGCAGGGAGGAGACTGACAAGTACCTATTATAACCCAAACCGTAAGAACTCTGTGCCCAAGCACGGGCCCCCAGGGCTTCCGGGACAGAACCCTCATCCAGGCTAGGGGTCAGCCAGGCTGACTGCAGGTGAGGGCCCTCAAGCTGGGTGTCCAAGGATGGGGAGGACTCAGCCAGGTGGAGGAGGGGGAGGGCAGTGTCCAGGGCAGGAAATTGCCCAGGCTTGGGGGGGCAGGGAGAGCTGGGGTCACAGCTCTGTCATTGACACTGTATCACTGTCATGCTGTGTGACCTCATCAAGGGACGTGCCCTCTCTGGGCCTCAGCTTCCTCTTCTGTCAGGTGGAGGTGATGCTTCCTATCTCTAGTGCTTTGGGGAGGGAGAAGGTAGAAAGAGGCAGTTTCGGGCCATGTCTGGCTTCCAGCAGCTGTTCAACCACTGTGACATCCTTTTCCTAGTAACACAGAAATTCACCGTCTGAGCATAGGGGTCCTGATCTCCCTGGGGCCTCCTTGGGTGGGGAGCCCCTGCCCTTCGGCGCTCCACACGGCTCCCCCCATCCCAACAACCAGGTTCTCAGGCGAGGACAGGGAGCGTGCCTGTGTCCCAGGGAGACTGGTTTTGTCAGAGCCTCAGACCTTAAACCCCTCATCACTGCCTGGCAAGAAACCGGAGACCTGGCTGAGATAACAGGGCTGTTATCGTGGTAAACAGACCCCTCCCGGGATAAAGAGGGAAGAATAGAACAGCCTCTGTTTGTCCTCCCCTGGCATGTCACCCAGTAGCATCCGACCTCCCAGATGGCTTGACTCAGCTGCAGTGACCCAGGGCTGACCTGACTTCAGAGCTGCCCCTCTGGGCCCACCCTCCTCCAGCCCCCTTCTCACCCCCATCCCAACTGGCTTGTCTATGTGTTTCCTTCTCCCTCTCAAGTTTATCTATTTCCCCAGAAGCACAGCACAGTGTGGTAGAAAAGGGCTTGGGAATTGGCATCGGATCTGGGCTGGAATCTCTGGGATCCAATTCTTTGGGTGGGTTGCTTACACCTAAGGTGACCAAATGTCCCAGTTTGCCTGGAACTGAGGGGCTCCTGAGACATGGGACTTTCAGTTGTAAAACAGGGAGGGTTCCAGGAAAATTGGAGTTGGTCGGTCTTTTTACCTCTCAGAGCCTCAATTTGCTCAATTTGCTTGTAAAACGAGGATAATTATCTCCGTTGGGGGCATTAAACGGGATAATGCGAGGAAGCATGTAGCACATGGTGAGTTGTCGATGATGGCTTCAGTTACTTCTCTGCCTGGAGGAAATCGCAGGGCTTTGACCTTGAATTTCTCACCTCCCTTATTCCCATGACCTTTTCAAATTGACACAGAAGTAGATCTGGGGTAGTGTCTGCATTTAAGAAACCATTAAACCTGTATGTCGTGCTTTTACTCAAAATGCCTTTTGATTGACAAGGCTAAAGCAATGAACGCAGGCGGCTTAGTAAAGAAGTAAAGAGAGACCGGCTGGAAACCAGCAGGCCAGGCCCACTTTGAATCTGCCATTAACTTGCGTGACCTTTCACAGATCACTTTGCCTCTCTGGGCCTCAGTTTTCCCATCTACAAAATGGAGGGTTGGACTGCTTGGTCTCTAAATGCAGCCACCAGCTCTAACGCACTATGATTCTGTGGTACAGATGCTCATTACCCTGCACGCTGTAATGGAGGAGGTATTGAGGATGGGGCAGTTAGGTTGGTGCCTGTAAAAGGCTGAGGAGGAAGCGAAACGGTACTCCTTCTCGGGTGGGCCCTAAACCCAGCTGCATTTCAGATTGGGACTTGAACCCATAATCCCTGACATAGGAAGGGTCTCAAACCCACTGTCTTTTAATTGAAAACACTAACTTGGTGCCAAGACTTACTGAAGCTCGGGTTCTTTTGTCTCAGCACAGAAAAAATTCAGTGTGAGGTAAAGCAATAGGTAAAGAGTAAGTTTATTAGCACAGGATGCTTGTGAGAGATTCAAGCGAGCAGGCAAGGGACCGCAGCCCTGAGAACAAAGAGGGATACATTTTTACAATCAAAGAAAAAAGTGGAGGGTTTCCCTAGTGGCGCAGTGGTTAAGAATCCACCTGCCAATGCAGGGGACATGGGTCCGAGCCCTGGTCCGGGAAGATCCCACGTGCCACGGAGCAACTAAGCCCGTGTGCCACAACTCCTGAGCCTGTGCTCTAGAGCCCGTGAGCCACAACTACTGAGCCCATGTGCCACAACTACTGAAGCCCACGTGCGTAGAGCCCGTGCTCTGCAACAAGAGAAAACACCACAATGAGAAGCCCGCGCACCGCAACGAAGACCCAACACAGCCAAAAATAAATAAATAAATAAATTTATTTAGGAAAAAAGAAAAGTGGGGAGGGGAGAAGATATGTTCTAACCAGGACTGCCATGGCGCCATGTAAATCATATGTATATTAGCAGAAGGGTGGTGACATATACTACAATATGGTAATTCATCTCAGTTCTTGGTATAATGTCCCCTTTCACCTAGATTTTTCCCCTTTCACCTAGTTGTTTCCCCTTTCACCTATTATTTCTGTCTAGGCTACATGCAGAAATGCTACTCTTCAAGGACCATTAACTTCCTGACTTCAGGTAACAAGATTCAGACCCCGTATCTATTGTCTTGTGTTTTAACTCTCAGGGTTTGTGGCTTGAGTGTGCCTGGTGCTTGGATGCACCTGGTCTTCCTTCAAGGTATAGTAGATTGTTGCTAGGTTTACGGAATTTTTCCTTGAGTGGTCATTAGCTTACAACTGTCTCCCAGACTCCCTCAAAATTCCATCTCTGTCTTTAATCCTCTAGTGAGACTCCTAAACTAATAATTTAATTATCCTACTCTATCCCTATCATTAGGAACCAAGATTTTGGCACCTTCTTAAGCACCAACTAAAATTTGGAAAATAGTGCAAAGTGGAAAATGACGAAAGCATCTTATAGATAGAGCAGTTGGTTGATGTCTGCAAAGCAGGCTGGGCAAGGTCTCATAATGCCAGGCCACTGGACATTTGTTTACTCCCTCCTCTGTTTAACTGTTCATTTATTTCTTCCTTCCTTCCTCCCTTTGTTCACTCATTCTTTCATTCTTTTGATTTTTTTAAACATCTTTATTGGAGTATAATTGCTTTACAATGGTGTGTTAGTTTCTGCTTTATAACGAAGTGAATCAGTTATACATATACATATGTTCCCATATCTCTTCCCTCTTGCGTCTCCCTCCACATAGCGATTGATAGACTGGATTCTGGAAGCTGATTTACCTGGGTTCAAATCCCAGCTCTGTTAATTATTATGCGACCTCAGCAAGTTACTGGACTTCTCCGTGCCTCTGTCTCCTCATCTGTAAAATGGACACAACAGAAGTACCCACCTCGTGGGGTGGTTTTCATGTTAAATTTCTTAAACCAGCACCTGGCATTGACAAAGTGCAACATACATGTTTGCTATTACTCTTTATTCTTTCACCATTTACTAAGAGATAATTCTGAGACAGGCATTGGGCTGGGCAACCACCAGGGATTCAGATCTGGAGGACAATCCCCAACCTTGAGGAGGTCACAAAGAGATAAACTGACAATTATGAAGTCATGTGGTTAGTGTTGCCGTGTTGTGTAGGTTAGCACAGGACACTATGGGAACAAAGAGCAGAGGCACCCAGCCTGGGTGGGAAGGGCTCAAGGGCCGGTGCGTGCCCAGGAAGGCTTCCTGGCAGAGATGTCGCCTGATCTGGGTCTTCAGATACAGGTATATATTAGCCAGGAGGTGAAGAGGGTGGGGTGATGGGAACCTCTGGCAGAGAAAACGGCTTGTGCAAAGGCTTGGAGGGGAGAATATGGATGTTTAGGGAACAGATGTGGTTTGCTGTGGCTTGCTGGGGTGTGGGTAGGTGGTCGAAGAAGCCAGAAGAGCAGCAAAGCCTTAACTACGCTGAACATTCCAGGACGGCTGAAAAGCTAATATTTTATCAGCTAGGCCAGTGTCCCCAAATTTTAGGATCATGCTCCAAATAAACACATACAAAAAAATCTCCATTATATGGAGATTTATTTATGAATAAATTATATACATGTACTGCCACACAAATATATCATGTACATTATAAGACACACAAAAATACAAGCATTTAATTGGATTGTTTGTTTTTTCGCTATTGGATTGTATGAGTTCTTTATATATTTTGGATATCAGCCTCTTATCAGATATATGATTTGCAGATATTTTCTCCCATTTGGTAGATTGCCTTTTCATTTTGTGGATGGTTTCATTTGCTAAGCAAAAGCTTTTTAGTTTGATGTAGCCCCACTTGTTTATTTTCGCTTTTGTGGCCTTTGCTTTTGGTGCCAAATCATCACCAAGACCAACGTCAAAAAGTTTACTGCCTATGTTTTCTTCTAGGGGTTTTATGGCTTTAGGTCTTACGTTCAATTCTTTCTTTTTTTTCTTGTAATTGTTTAGTATAATTTAATGATTATAATATTTTGGAAAGAATTGCCAGCAAAGATCACTTTTTAAGGTACCTAATTAAAAAAAAAATCTAAGGCAACCATGAAAATCATGTAATAAAACACATAAAGTTAAAACCAGAACTTCAAATCATTCATCCTACGTTTGGGTCTTTAATATACTTTGAGTTAATTTTTGTGTAAGACAGTGGCCCTGTTTCATTCTTTTGCATGTGGCTGTCCAGATTCCTCAACAGAAATAAAAAGAATACATATAAATAGAAATCCTGGTACTTTCTCTCCCTTGCACCAATGGCTGCTCTTGTGTATCTCCTGAAATGCATCTCCCTTACCCCACTTTGAAGTTCACTACTCTATCCCACGGGGTGCATCAAAAGATGGCACATGGAAGAGAGTGGATTTTTACATTTAAAAGGCCATTTTGACATTGATACATGCTGGAATCCCTGAAGTCATTAAAATGAAGATAAAGTTGTATTGAACATTGACTACTACTAACATTGAAACGTGCTACTATATTAAGCTAATATATTGCAGGGTGACAATTGCAGGGTGCAGGATCTCAAGTGCTAAAACTGGGACTGTCCCGAGCAAACCGGGTTACCCTAGGAGCATGTCTAGAACAATCCCATCTTGTAAAGAATATAAATGAACGTTCAGAAAAGAGTTGGAAGGCTGTTCATCCAAAATATTAACAGTGGGTGGTAGTGATGGGTTGATGGGAAATTACAATTAGCCTTTACTTCTTTTTATTAAGTAATGTATTTTGGTTTTTGCTTACCTGTATTAGATATTTTCTGTTGAGAAATATGCATTACTATGTGAATTTTAAAACGTGAAACACATGAAAGTTAAGACTGCTTTAGCAAGCAGGGCATAGCACAGAGGGAGGTAGAATAAGGCAGAAGGCCTGGGGCAAGTTAGAGACAGAGAATAAGGTGAGAAGTGAGAAGGGGCTTCGACTTGGCAGTGGTGATGAGGAAGGGAAGAAAAGAGGGTTCAAGTGATTAATGAGAGAAAAAGACTCAGTAGGACTCTGTGACTACTAAACTGTGGGGACTGAAAGAAAGGCAGGAGTTTCGACTACCTGCAAGTTTCTGAGTGGTGCCGTTGATTAAGATGGATAATTCAGGAGAAATAGAAGTTTTGAGATGGAGGGATAAAGATGGGAGCTCTAGGGGGCTGGTATTACACTGTTGGCTTGATTTTGGACATATTGATGTGTCTATGGGACCCCCAGGAGGAAGTGTAAGAGTGGAATTTATCACAGGAGCTCAGGGAACTAGCTATTTACTGGCCAGTTTCTTGACTTGAGTCACTATTACCAGCACCCTCCCTTTGAAAAGTCATCCAGACCTTCAACAACATGCTCTACTGGCCTAGAAGTCCCTTCTGACTCATGACCTGGTTTGAAAGGAGTTAGGTTTTAAGACGCACTGCAGTAATCCACTGCTATCACTTGTAAGCGGCCAAAGGTAACTCATTTGCATTATATGGAAAGTTTCTCTTCTCTATCTTTTACCAAAAAACCCCAAAAAACAAAACAAAAAAAACAAACAAAACTTGTGTACCCCTTTATCTTCTTTTTTCCCCTCCAGCATCAGTGCAGTGATTGCATCTCTTTTAAATGTATTGAGACTTATTGTATGGCCCAGTATTTGGTGTATCTTGGTGTGCCCTTGAAGATAATGTTTACTCCACTGTTGGGTGGAGTGTTGTACAAATGTCCATTAGGTCAAGCTGGTTGACAGCGTTGCTCAAGTCTTCTATATTCTTGCTGACTTTCTGTCTACTGGTTCTATCAATGATGAGGGTGTTGAAATTTCCAGCTCTCGTTGTGGATTTTTCTATTTCTCCTTTCAGTTTTTGTCTCATGTATTTTCGAACCTCTGTTATTAGGCACATATATATTTAGGAGTAATATATCGTCTTGATTCATTGATCAATTTCTCATTCATTAATATCGCTCTTAATCTCTGGTAGAATCCCTTGTACTGAAGGCCTACTTTGTCTGAGTTTAGACAATTTACATTTAATGTAATTATCGATATAGTTGAGTTTAAATCTACTGTCCTGCTATGTGCTTTCTATTTGTCCCATCTCTTCTTTGTTCCTTTGTTTCCCCTTGCTTGGCTTCTTTGGGATTATATATATTTTTATAATCCCATTTTATTTTCACTCTTTCTTTTCTTTTCTTTTTTTTTTGGCTGCGCAGCTTGTGGGATCTCAGTTCCCTGACCAGGGATTGAACCTGGGCCATGGCAGTGAAAGCCCAGAATCCTAACCACTAGGCCACCAGGGAAAACCCTATTTTCTATTTTAGTGCTTGCTTTAGGGTTAATTATATGCATCTTTAACTTATCACATAATATTTGCATATTTTACATATTTATTAGTCAGGGTTGAGCCAGAGAAACAGAACCACTGAGAGTGATATATAACAAGGGATTTATTATAGGAATTTGACCTTATGCAATTATATGGGGCTGGCTAAACAGTCTCTAAAAGGCTATTTTCTTTGTGTCTGGTCCTGGTATATTACTGGCAGTGAAGGGAAAGAAATTGGGAAGGGGAGATGGATTCAAAGTGGGGGCAGAGTGGGGGAGAACAGGAACAAACCAGCACCCACATGTCATCTCTCACTCCTTCCAAGATGCCATCTTCAGTGATGTGACTGACCTAGACGAGAAACTTGGGCTTCTCATCATGAAGCTGAAACACACCTGGGCCAGGGATCAGAGAAACTGCCGGATGATCCAGCAGGAGCCGGAGGGGCTGTGGGCTCAGCTGCTGCCTCATGATGACAAGGTGACCCAGCCGTTAAGTGACAGTGTATGCGAGCTGCACCTGGTGTCCCTACGCCAACTTTTTGAGTAACAAAACAAAACAAAAAAAAGCAAGTGGCTACTGCTTTACTGTACCCTGCAGATGTTGTATAAAATGTCTCTAGTGACCTATGCTAACTTGGAACTATACAGGGAAAGATATTCTGGGAAATAAAGTTCCAGCTTAGCTGAGTTGGCACAATATAAATCCACTTTAACGGAGAGTGTAAGAAACTTTATAACAGTATATTTCCATTGCCCATTCTGTCCTTTGTGTGCTAGTGTTACCACACATTTTGCTTTTACATATATTGTAAACAGTAGCACAGTAATAACAGTAATATTAAAACAGTAATAAGAAACGGTAATATTACTTTTGCTTATCTTTTAAAGAAATCAACCAATGAGGGAAGAAAGGACCTTCCTATTTTCTCACATGTTTATCATCTCTGGTGCTCTTTATTCCTTTGTTTAGTTCAAATTTCCATCCAGTATAATTTCCTGTCACCCAAAGAACTTCCTTTACTGTTTCTTGTAGTGCAGGTCTGCTGGTGACAAATTCTCTCAGCTTTTGTTCTTCTTTTCTGAAGAAGTTTTTATTTCTCTTTCATTGTTTAAAGGGTATTGTTGCTGGCCATAGAATGTTTTTTTTTTAACATCTTTACTGGAGTAGAACTGTTTTACAATGGTGTGTTAGTTTCTGCTTTACAACAAAGTGAATCAGTTATACATAAACTTATGTTCCCATATCTCTTCCCTCTTGCGTCTCCCTCCCTCCCACCCTCCCCATCCCCCCCCTCCAGGTGTGCACAAAGCATGGAGCCGCAACTAGAGAAAGCCCGCGCAACAACGAAGACCCAACGCAGCCAAAAATAAATAAATATAACCCCCCCCAAAAAAACCATACAATAAGAAAACTGAACAATAATGGACGAAAATAGGCCAAGCACAGGAACAAGCATTCAGTTAGGAAGATCAGTAATGGTCAAAATGAAACGATATCCAAACTGACTAACAATAAAAGAAATGAAAAAAAAAAGATTTTTTTCTTCCTGCAGAGATGGGAAAAAATTATGAAGACTGACAATACCCAGGCCTGGCTAAAGCTTTAGAAAATAGACACTTGGAGTGAATGTTAAATTGTTAACCTTCTTAGAAGGCAGCTTGACAATATCTATTGAAATTTAAAATTTCATACTTTCTGATCCGTAATTTCCGCTTTGGAGGAATACGACAAAATACTGGTACAGCATATACAGATAAAAGTTGTACTTCTGGGGTTCCCTGGTGGCGCAGTGGTTGAGAATCTGCTTGCCAATGCAGGGGACACGGGTTCGATCCCTGGTCCGGGAAGATCCCACATACCGCAGTGCAACTAAGCCCGTGTGCCACAACTACTGAAGCCCGCGCGCCTAGAGCCCGTGCTTCGCAACAAAAGAAGCCACCGCAATGAGTAGTCCCCCGCACCGCAACTAGAGAAAGCCCGCACGCAGCAATGAAGACCCAACGCAGCCAAAAAAAAAAAAAAAGTTATACTTTTATCACTGTAGCATGTTCACTACTGAGAAAGGCCTTTCCTAGTCATCCTTCCTATGAAGCTCCTTCTCTTGCAGTTGCTGGGTTTTTTTTGGCCTCTTGCAGGACCTTAGTTTCCTGACCAGTGATTGAATCCACGACCTTGGCAGTGAGAGCTCAGAGTCCAGATGCCAGGGAATTCTCTGTTAATTTCTATATTAAGTGTTTGCTGCTTCCTTCAATGCCCAGCCTGAGATCTGCAGGACAGTGGACTCTCCATAACTGTAGAAGAAATCAATGGTGTAGCTATTGATGAAATACTATGTAGTTGTTAAAAAGAATGAAATATAACTATATATATTGACTCGAAAACATGTCTAGGTATATATTTTTAAAATAATACATATGTTCATTATTTAAAAAAATTTAAATACACAAATCTAAAAAGTAAAAAGTTAAAGACATACACTGTATTCCTATTAAATTTCAAGATTAACCATTATTAAAAACTTTGGGGGTGTGTATACACATATATGAACACACATGTTATATATGTACGCACATTATAGAATACATATGCATGCTCGGTATACATGTATAATTTTTTTTTGTATGTTTATGACATATGTGAGTGTAGGAATATATGACAACAGTAGCAAAAGGAACAGAGAGAGAAATTGGGTGTCTACTGGTACAATGTGTGTTTTTTTTTTTTTTTTACATCTTTATTGGGGTATAACTGTTTTACAATAGTGTGTTAGTTTCTCCTTTACAACAATGTGAATCAGTTATACATATACATATGTTCCCATATCTCTTCCCTCTTGTGTCTCCCTCCCTCCCACCCTCCCTATCCCACCCCTCTCATGGTCACAAAGCACAGGGGTGATCTCCCTGTGCTATGCGGCAGCTTCCCACTAGCTATCTAATTTACATTTGGTATGTCCATGATGTCCCTCCCACTCTCTCACTTTGTCACAGCTTACCCTTCCCGCTCCCCATATCCTCAAGGCCATGGTCTAGTAGGTCTGTGTTTTATTCCTGTCCTACACCTAGGCTCTTCATGACATTTTTTTTTCTTAGATTCCATATATATGTGTTAGCATACGGTATTTGTTTTTCTCCTTCTGACTTACTTCACTCTGTATGACAGACTCCAGGTCCATCCACCTCACTACAAATAACTCAGTTTCGTTTCTTTATATGGCTGAGTAATATTCCATTGTATATATGTGCCACATCTTCTTTATCCATTCATCAGTCAATGAACACTTAGGTTGCTTCCAGGTCCTGTCTATTGTAAATAGAGCTACAGTGAACATTGTGCTACATGACACTTAGGTTGCTTCCATGTCCTGGCTATCTTAAATAGAGCTGCAATGAACATTTTGGTACATGACTCTTTTTGAATTATGGTTTTCTCAGGGTATATGCCCAGTAGTGGGATTGCTGGGTCGTATGGTAGTTCTATTTGTAGTTTTTTAAGGAACCTCCATACTGTTCTCCATAGTGGCTGTATCAATTTACATTCCCACCAGCAGTTCAAGAGTGTTCCCTTTTCTCCACACCCTCTCCAGCATTTATTGTTTCTAGATTTTTTGATGATTGGCCATAGAATTTCAGGTTGACAGTATTTTGCTTTTTTTTTTCCTTTCAGTGCTTTAGAGAGGTTCCATTGTCTCCTGCTTGCATAATTTCTGGTGAGAATTCTTTTAATTCTTATCATTTTTTCTCTGTATGTGACATGTCTTTTTTCTCTGTTTACTTTTAAGATTGTCTTATCACTGGTTTTCAGCAATTTGATTATGATGTATCTTGGTGTGGGGTTTTTATGTTTATCCTGATTGGGGTTTGTGGAGATTCTTGAATCTGTGGGTTTATAGTTTTTCTCAAATTTAGAAAATTTCCAGCCATTATTTCTTCAAATATATTTTATGTTTCTTCCTTCCTTCCTTCTTTCCTTCCTTCCTTCTTTCCTTCCTTCCTTCCTTCCTTTCTTTCCTTCTTTCTTTCTTTCTTTCTTTCTTTCTTACTTTCTTTCTTCCTCTCTCTCTCTCCTCTCCTTCTTGGACTTCAACTACACATATGTTAGACCATTTGATGTGGTATCACATATGTCTAAGGTCTGTTCATTTTTTCCCATCTTTTTTTGTCCCTGTGCTTCAGTTTAGGTACATTATATTGCTATATGGACCTTTTGGGTCAATTATCTTTTCTTCTGCAGTGTCTAATCTGCTGTAAATCTCATTCAATAAATTTTCATTTTAGATATTTTTCATCTCTAGATGTTCTACTTGCTTCTTGTTTATAGTTTGCATTTCTCTACTCATTATGATTATATTTTTCTTTAAATACTTGTAGTTATAATAACACTTTAACATCTTTGTATCCAGTTCCCTCATCTCTGTCATTTCTGGGTCCATTTTTATTGATTGATTTCTCTTCTGGTTATGGGTCACAGTTTCCTGCTTTTGGGCATATCTAGCAGTTTCTGACTGGATGCTGGACATTATGGATGTTATAGAGTTGAGTGTCTCAATTTTGTTGTCTTAAAGAATGTTGGGCTTTGTTGTAACAGGCAGCTTGGTTTTTTGCACACCAACTTTATCCCTTTGAAGCCTGTTTTCAAACTTTGCTATATCTGGTCTGGACTAGCCTTTACTCTAGGGATAGCTCAGCCTACGGCTCAGACATGACTTCTACAAAGTTTCCACTGAATGTTTGAGGTTTTTACTGAGTTTTCACTACTCTGGCTGGTTGCAACTCAAATGTCTCCTGACTTGTGTGAGTTCTGGGAATTGTTCTGCTTGCAAGCTTTAATTTTTCAGTTTTGCCCTGTCTCAGGGAATTTTACCCTAGTACTCAGCAACAACTCCAGAAGGTCCCATGCAGATTTATGGAGCTCATTTTCTGCACAATTTCCTCCTTTCCGGAACTTGGCCATACAACTCTAGCTGTGTCCCCGGACACCAATCTCCAAATGCTCAGTTCGGCAAGATTACTATATTCTGCTTGGGATCCCTCTCCTTGGACCATGGTCTGGAATATGACTCCAGGCAGAAAACCAGGACAATCAGCACTCCCACCCCACCCCGGACCCCTTCATTTGTTTCTCTTCTCTTAGTGATCACATCCTGTCATGCTTGTTTTTCATTGTATTTTGAAATACAGTTGTTTCATGTATTTTGTCCAGTTTTCTAGTTGTTTAGGGTAGGGTGGGAAGGTTAGTCTAATCCTTGTTATTGCATCGCAATCAGAAGCAGAAGTCAGGAACTGATATAAAGCAAATCTCTCTGATGGCTCAGGTTAAATGTTACCCCTCTCTCATGAAGCCTTTCTTAATCTGTGTCTCTTCTGTGTTTATTGCCATCACACTCTGCCTTGACTTATAATTATATACGTATGTGACTGTCTCAGTGGATTATGAGGACCTCAAAGGTGGGCACAGAGTCTTTCTTGTCTTAGTAACTTCTCTGACCCTAGCACGTGATGGGCACTTGGGAAGTGAGGCAGGATTACCTTGTGTAGCTTGACAGTGAACTGAAGTGACCCCGGTGAGGCAATGGGCATCCCAGTCTGAAAGCCAGGAGGGCCGGCTCTCTCTCCTGTGTGATCACCACTAGGCGTACTCCCAGGTAAGATCATTAAGGTGCACAATTCTCCCTTATTAGGCAGGGGACTGAGGGATTGGTGAAAAGAATCCAAGCCTGCCCAGACTTGCCAAACACATCATCCTGACCTTAGAGCTCACAAAGCCTCAGATCTTGACACAGTGGAGGGGCTCGACCACAGGTGCTCTGACAGGGTGATAATCCTCCAGAGTGAGGCTAGGCCAGTCCCCAAGGGGCAGGTCCCTGGGCCGAGTGTCCAGGACCTCAGGGGCCTGCTGTTCTTGCCCACATTCCCTGGGAGTGGAGCAAGGACGGGAAGTGGTGATGTCTGTGTCCCAGCTCTAGTTCTGTGGCCGTGATCAGCTGACTCAGTTCCCCCACCTGCAAAATGAAGCCTCAGACAGGATGAACTTTTCCTGCTCTAGAGAGCTGGGCTCTGGCAGCTGATGGGTTGATAGTCCCGGAAGTCTCTGGTTCCCCGAGGTGGTGATTCTAGGCTTTTAATAATTGATGATTCTGGGACACTGGCTTTCTGTGGCTCTGTGATTAGAACAATCTGTAGCTCTCGAACAATCCACGATGCTGTGGCCCTACCCTTCTGTGGTGTCGATTCTATGACACTCTGTTGTGCAGCTCTGCAGCCCTGGAGCGTCCACGGCATTGACCTTCGTCAGCAGCCATGGCCTTGGTGTGCTAGGACCCGGCTGTCCGCCTGTTCAAGGACTTAAACCTGCTCCTCGTCCATTGTTCCCAGAGTCAATAATTCCGAGTGATTCACTTACAGGAGCCAGAGAGAAACAGAGGTGCAGGGGATGCCAGCCCGGCTGCGCTCGGATTGAAAGGGCTGAATTGTCTGCCTGCCTGAGAGAGGCTTTGTGGTTGGCTGTCTGGTGAGGGCCTGGCAGGGCCGGGCAGCCCCACACCAAGCCCATACCAGAGAGAGGTCTGCCCTCCCAGCCCATTATCTGGCATTCGGCTTTCCCGATGATGAGCCTGTGTCCCAGCAGGAGGGGTGAGCAGGAGGGCAGGTGGGGGCCCATTGCTGATTCCTGGGGCTACCTGAGCCTGGGCTTGTGCCTGTCTGGCCAACCCTGGGTGAGACCCCTGTTTCTCTGCTTGGTTTCCAGCCTGACCCCATCTGGGGGCCTCCGTGCTGCCCGCAGAAGTCCTCCGGGCCTGATTATCTGACTGAGACCTCTGAGTACATCCCATGGAATGTCTGTTTCCATTTCATTTCCCTTTAAATGGGGATCTGGATGCTGCTCCCCAACTTGTTGCCCTGTGGATTAGAGGCACACTCTTGGCAGTCCTATAATCTCATTCCTGACCCGTGGCTGCCTTAAGGTCAGTTTCCAATACACAGGGACAGACCGGAGGAGAAGGAGCGAGGGATTTGAAGTGACCCCGACTCGGCCACCTGTTCCTGGGTGACACCTCATGTCCCCTCTCTGTGCTGCAGCCTCTTTTTTTTTTTTTTTTTTTTAAGTTTTCTCCCAGGAGCTGTCGAGGACAGAGAGCACATCCTCTCCCAGTGAGAGCAGAAAGAATCTGTTCCTTATTTTACGTTTTTAAATATTTATTTATTTATTTGGCTGTGCCGGGTCTTAGTGGCGGCATGTGGGATCTTCGTCGCAGCATGCGGGATCTAGTTCCCTGACCAGGGATCGAACCCAGGCCCCCTGCATTGCGAGCGCGGAGCCTTACCCACTGGAGCGCCAGGGAAGTCCCGCTGCAGCCTCTTTAACCTGTAAAATGGAAGCGTGGTGCCGCCCTCATGGTGGCCGTGGTTCTCACCACGTGAGTGTGTGTGTGCCAAGTGCTCTGGGGACTAAGGGTTGGTTACTGTTGTGCAAACAACAGGGTTGGTTCTCCAGGAGCCCGTGTGAGCCCGCTTCCGGCACCACACGCCACACAGGAGTCTCCGGCCTCCGGGGAGAACGTTTGGTGGGTCCTGCCTCTCCTGGAGGGAGTCACACACGCACGTGTGTGTGACCAGGAGATCACTGCCACTGCTGAGCTGGCCCCCTGGCCTAGGCCATGCCCCGGCGGTTCAGCGCTCCCAGGAGAATGCTGTCACCGCACCCCACGTGGCGCCGGTCACGTGGAGGAGGAGGAGGAGGTCACGTTCTCCTCTGCGCAGTCCCCCCACCCCCACCGCGGCCACTGCCGCAGGAGCCGCTCCAGCTCCAGCTCCTGCCAGTAAGCAGGGCCACCGAAGCTCTGCCCCGTCACTCATATCCCATCCAACTCAGTTTTGTCATTTTTCTAACCAAGGAGGATGGGTCAGAAAGAAATCCCTCATTCAGGGATTTGAAGGCGAGGGATTGAAATGTTTCCCCTGATGACAGAGTTCTGGCTGCAGGGGTGTTGCTGGTTTGGGGGTGTCGATGAAAATAATCAATAAACAACCTATAAATAGGAAAAGAGTTTTATTTGAGCCAAACTGAGGACTATAGCCTGGGAGACAGACTCTCAGGTAACTCTGAGGAACTGCTCCGGAGAAGCATGGTTTTCAGCACAGTTTTATGTCAGAACAAAGAATATCAAACAAGTCAGGGATACATTCCTTCAAGCTTTCAAAAAAACCCCGATCTTACCATTGAAGAAGTACCAGCATTGGCATCCCAGGAAGGGAGGCATTTAATCTTTATTTTTAACATGGACATTCTTGCTTTTTTTTTAAATTGAGGTATAGTTGATTTACAATGTTGTGTTAATTTCTGCTGTACAGCAAAGTGATTCAGTTATATATATATATATATATATATATAAAACTCCCCCTTGGCAACCACAAGTCTGTTCTCTAAAATGGACATTCTTTGCTTCTGTGCCCTTTTCTTTAATAAGTAAAGCAGATACACAGTGTTGGTTTGATAGGCCACAAACAGGCTGTGTTAGCTAGCATGAAATTCAAGTTAACTCATGTATAAGCCAGAATGACTTTCCATACCTCAGTATGTGAAAATTTCTTTTATCAGGGGTGTATCTATAAAGATGCCCTCTAGTGCTCTGGCTACAGAGCTCCCATGTTTCCAGTTCCTGAGAGTCAGGTCAGTGGCAAAGCCAGCAGGGATGAGCAGGGCTCCAGGTGGCCGTGTGGCCGAGCCTGCGAGCAGGTTTTTCCATTCCACCAGTGACCTGGGGCCACCCTGGTGGCCTGGTCATGCCCTCGCTTGTTGGCCTGCAGGGTCCCGCAGGACAGGGCATGCTTTTGTGCAGATGCCATTCTTGCTTGAGCCCTCTTTTGACCTCTAGGGTCAAATAGCCGCTGTTAGTTGCTGAAAATGGTTCTCTTTTTACATGTTTTCTTGTGGGTGCACGCGCACGCACATACACACACCACGTCTCCCTTTCTGTCTCTGAAATTGATGAACAGGCTGAAGGCCAGTTCTTCAGGGTCATCACAGAACTCCCTGTTGTGCTGGTGTTCTGGGCCGTCTTGCAGGTTACCTTGGCAACCTGTACATTGCTTTTTTGGCTTTCATTGTACAGCCAGTACTGTAAATTTTCTGATTTGAGTTTTGTAACTTTGTGGCATTTTAGATAATGCTGTGGTTGTACTTTGTTGTGTAGAGTAAAAGGACTGTGTTGAATAAACCTAGGAGTAGAGTGCAAAAGTAAAATAAAATAATAATGCCATTTGTAGCAACATGAATGAACCTAGAGATTATCATACTAAGTGAAGTAAGTCAGATAGAGATAGACAAATATGATATGATACCAGTTATATGTGGAATCTAAAAAAAAAAAATGAACTTATTTACAAAACAGAAACGGACTCACAGACTTTGAAAACAAACATATGGTTACCAAAGGGGAAAGTGGGGGGGATAAATTAGGAGTTTGGGATTAACAGATACACACTACTGCATATAAAATAGATAAGCAACAAGGACCTACTGTATAGCGCAGGGAACTCTACTCAATATTCTGTAATAACCTGTATGGGCAAAGAATCTGAAAAAGAATGGATATATGTATATGTAAAACTGAATCACTCTGGTGTACACCTGAAACTAACACAACGTTGTAAATCAACTATACCCCCAAATAAAATACAAATTAAATTTAAAAAAATAGAATAAAATAAGGAAAGTAATGGTGATTCCCCTGCTAGGGTTGCTGCGAGGCCTGAGTGTAATCAGGTGTAGCCCTGAGGCAGCAACTCTGTAGATGGCAGCTCTAGGGTTGAGGTGAAGGTCATAGGAATCAGGTGACCTGTTTGAATCTCAGTTTAGACACCCGTTGGCCAAGGGGCCTTGGGCAAACCTTTTCTGCCTCAATTTTCTCTTCTGTCAAATGGGGCTAATAGGGACATTGTGAGGATTAAATTTTTTAAAACGTGGATCATGTAGCACAAGGCCTGGCACATGGTTGACCTCAGTTAATGGAGCCAATAGTATTATTAAATATTCCTCGTGATATCTGAGGACCCAGCACGCCTGGACTTCATTCACGAACTTCCCAGGGAAATACATGTCCCTGGGAGGTGTGCAAAATGGCCTTGGGGAAAGACTCTGGCCACAGACCAGATAGGGCTGTATGTTGGAGCTTGGGATTTCTTTATATGGAAGGAGGCAGAGTGTCCTGCACCCCGTGCCCAGTTGGCTCCACCAGAATTTCTAGATTCCTAAGTCATTGGTGAAGGAAGCACCCCTCCTTGCTCCTGGAGTTTCCTGGGAAGGGTTTGGTCTCTGTTTGGGTGCCTTGTTATGGGGTTTCCATGGGGCTGCCGGAGCTTGGCAATTGCACTGACCTTGGCTGCAACACCCCTGGTACCAAAGCTGGTTCACCTTGAAGGGTGAGGAGGAGAGAGAAGGAGGGTGCTTCCAGCTCTGGGCCAAGGATGGAAAAGGCTGTAATGAATCAGCATTGCTGCGCTCAGGATGAGCAAGAGGAGAGGCCCGTCCAGGACCCTGTCCTTCTGAGCGCTTCGCCTTCCTGACTCTGAGGCCAGCTTTCTGTTCCTTCTCTGTTCCAGTTCCAAGGTCCAGGCCTCCCAAAGGCTCTGAGAGTGAACGTGGGCCCGGTACCCAGGCTCCAAAAGCATGCAGTCATTCCCTTATTCATTCATTCAAGATTTCACTGAAATTCGTCTATTACATGCCAGGCCCTGCACTGGCATTTAGGGAAACGGTTGTGGACTTGCCCTCAAGCAGCCTACCGTCTAGAGGAGCTGGTAAAATGATAAAACAACAGAAACAGCAGTGTTATGAAAACCTTTTTGTGTATTTGTGGCATAGACCCTTTTAAGAATATGATGGAAGTGAAGAAACTTCTCTCCAGAAAGTGTAATAAGCACATGCATATGAAATTTTACCTACAGTTTTAGGATGTTTATGGATTCGCCTGACGCCCATTCGAGGACCCAGATCAAGAGTTTCTGAATCATAATGAGAAAACAGCTGAGAGAGCCAAGCAGGATGCTGTTGAAGTGCAAAGCTAAGGGACGTTTCTTAGTCTAGGAATACAGGAAAGACTTCCTGAAGGAATTCACAGTTATTCATTCAACAAGCATTTACTGAGCACTGACAAAATGCCATCCATTCGTGATATACCACTGAATAAGAGAAGCAAGGTTCCTGCTTTTCTGGAGATCACGGTCTAGTGGGGAGAGACAAAGATAAACACAGAATCTCTGGAGGTGATGGGGAGCCTGCTTTAGGGAAAGTGCCAGCGAGAGGGAACGGTTCATGGAAAGGCTCTAAGGGTTTCATTGTGAGGTTAGTGGGAAACCATTTGTCTCTTTAAGTTTAAAATTTAAAATCTGCATAAATGGGAGCAGTATGCACATGTCTTTTTATGGCTGCTTGTTTTCATCCAACGAACCTTGACAGATGTTGAATTAACTTAGCTAATTTGTTTTCAATGCTATATAGAATTATATGGGCACATGTATATCATATTTTATTTATCCATTCTCATATTGATAGACATTAGGTTGCATTCTGTTTTTTACTATTACAACTGATTCCGAAATGGGGGATTAATGGGTTTGTGCATTTTCAACATTATAAGAAGTTGCCAGATGGTTCCCTAAAGTTGGCACCCGAATTTATATTCCCACTAGCAGAGTCTGAAAGTTCCCATTTCTTTATATCCTTGCCAGCAGTTGATACTGTCAGCCTTTTAAAAATTTGACAGTGTTTTTGGTGTAAAACGGTAACTCGTTTTAATTTGCATTTCCATGATTACTAGCGAGGTTAAACATGTAACTTTGTATGTATTGGCTCTTGGAGTTTCTTGTGAATTGTCTGTTCATATCCCTTGCCCATTTTTCAGCATGGCCGTCTTTCCCTTTTTTTTTTTTTTTTTTTTTTAACATCCTTATTGGAGTATAATTGCTTTACAATGTTGTGTTAGTTTCTGCTGCATAACAACGTGAATCAGCTATACGTATACATATATCCCCATATCCATTCCCTGAGTTACTAATCCATCATCTTTCATAAATGTTGCAAATGTCTTCTCTCATGCGGCTTCCTGGAGGGTTTTAAGAAGAGGAGTGAAGTGATCTGATTTACATTTTAAAAATTGCATTGCCTATGGTGTGAAGAATAGATCCGGGTGATAGCCATGAGTGGATGCAGGGAAACCAGTTAAGAGGTCATGATAATAGTGGTCCAGGGATGGATGATGGTGGCCTGGACCAGGGGGTTAGAAGAGGAAATGGAGAAAAGTGGACAGTTGAAGAGTACGTTTTGGAGGTAGAGCTGACAGAACTTGGTGATAGATTGGATGTGGGAAGAGAAGAAAGGATAGGAATCGGGATGACTCTTAGGTTTTTGGCTGAGCAACTGGGTGGATGGTGGCGCCAGTGACTGTGATGGAGAATGGCAGCTGAAGAAACAGGTTTAGGCTGAGAGTGGGGGAATAAACATTTCTGTTTTCAACCCGTTAATCTTGAGACAGCCTGTAGATATCCAAGTGGTTAAATCAAGTAGGTAGCTGGATCTATGAGTCTGCAGTTCAGGGGAAACAGCCAGGGTTAGAGATAAACATTTGGGAATCAGCAACACGTGGATGGAATTTAAAGTCATGAGAGTGGATAAGATGGAAACGACAAGGGATCCCCCGATGAACCTCAGCATAGCCAACATTTGGAGGTTGAACAGAGGTGGAGAATCAATAAAGTAGACTTCCCCTAGAACATACACTCCATGGGGCAGGGTTTTGTTCTGTTGACTGCCTAGGACCTAGCATAGGGCTTAGCAAGTAGTAGGCTCTTAGTAAAGATTTGCTGAAGGAATGCATGAAAGAATAAAGGAATGAATGAAGATATTGAGAAGGAGTGGTCAACGAGGTAGGAGGAGGAGAATAGGTATCATGGAAGCCGAGAGAAAGGTTTCAAGAATGTGGGAATGGTCAATTGTGTGGAATGTTGTCAAAAAGTTGC
This sequence comes from Physeter macrocephalus, assembly GCF_002837175.3. Classification (NCBI taxonomy): domain Eukaryota; kingdom Metazoa; phylum Chordata; class Mammalia; order Artiodactyla; family Physeteridae; genus Physeter; species Physeter macrocephalus. The sequence goes on from NC_041216.1 coordinate 18,691,981, forward strand.
ATAAGAGATAGATGGAGAAGTGACCATGGGATTTGGCAGCACGGAGGTCATTGGTGACCTTGATAAGAGTATCTGAGACTTGAAAGAGGAGAAGTTTGCCAGGTCCTATGAGGCAGGGGGCAGCGTGGGGGTGGGGGTGTGAGAGAGAGAAGATTTTCCAAGCAGTGGGAAATGCAGGGATATGAAAGTGCAGGAAGACAAGTGGGCTGGCTCACGTCACTACAAGTTATTCCAGCTGATGGGAGGGTGAAACTGGCCCCAAGAGAAGAGGCTGGTAGTATGGAAAGCCGAGCTTAGGAGGGGGTTGAGGGCAGCCCAGCAATTTTAGAACACGATCACTTGAGCTGGGGTTAACCCTAACCCTAACCCTAACCCTAGCCCTAACCGATCGTCCAGGTGTTATTCAAGATTCCAGGGTCAGAATTCTGATTCAAAGTGGCTTAAGCAAAAAGGAATTATTTTTTTCCAGGGATAGATCCTGACTTCAGATACAAGACTTGGCCTCTCTCCTGGTTCTCCTTTTCTCTGTGCTGGCCTCCTTGTCAGGCAGGCTGTTCTCTCGCAGGTGAGGGGCGGGGCAGGATGGTGGCCTACAAGTCTAGGCTTCCGTTCTACTCCCTCTGCAATCCCAGGGACAACACTGGGCTCACTGCCAATCTTTCAATCAAATGGAGTCTCATTGGCACTGACTGGTGGTCATGTGTCACTCCTGAGCCAATCACAGTGGTCAAAGAGAGGGCGCTCTTCTCTGATTGGCCAGACCTGGTCATATGCCCATCCCTATAGCTGGGGGCAAAGATGCGTCTACCCAAGGCAATTTTCCTTCGGAAAGTCAAGGTGCCAACAGAAGAATGGGGTGAGGAGTATGATGCTGGACAAGCAAACCTAGAATTCAATCATTACCCAGCATAGAAATCTGTTGTTTTGCAGAATGTTAGAATATTTTTAAAAAGGAAGTACTTTTAGAGATTCCCTAATCCAGTGCTGTCCAAAAGAAGTAGAATGTAAGCCACAGATGCAGCTTTAAGTTTTCTAGTGCCCACATTAAAAATGAAAAAGAGAAACAGGTGAAATTAATTTTCATAGTATATTTTGTTTAACCCGTTAGATCTAAAATATTATCATTTCAGTATATAATCAATATAAAAAGTGTTAATGAGATACTTTGTATTCTTTTTTTATAGTAAGTCTTCAAAATCTGTGTTTTATACGTACAGCACATCTTAGTCCAAATGTTAAAATTTCTTCAGAAATACTTCGTCTGTGTTTAAATTTTATCAAATTTACAATGGAATTGGAACATTAGCCAACTCTAGCTGTGAGCCTGACCAGAGACATTATTTATAATTCAGCCATTTAAGATACACCTGTACTCAAAAAGTCTTGTATGTTTTTTTAAAGTTTTATGTTTCAGGTGAAGAAAAATACATTTGAAGATCGCTACGTCAAAAACAAAAAACAAAAGCAAAAATCCCTTTGTTCCAAACGTACCTAACAATTCTCCAGTGACTGTGTATCAGTTTTAAAATTCATATTAATTAAAAATAAATAAAATCTCAAATTCAGTTCCTCAGTCTCACTAGCCGCATTTCAAGTGAGTGGCTACCGTATTAGGTAGCGCAGCCCTAATCCAGGAAGTTCACTTGATGGAGAGGGAAGTAAGGTCCAGAGAGAAGAGTGGTCTGGCCAGGGTGCTGAGCTGGGTGGCAGCAGGACCAAGGTCTCCTGACTCTGTCAGGGCTGCTCTGCTCCACTTCGACAAATGCCCTGCTTTGAGCAGGGCACTGAACGTCAATCCCAGGAGCAGCAATTTTGGAAGTGGAGTTGGAGACAGAAGCCTTTTCTTGCTCTCCACTTCTCAGCAGTGAGAGTCCCAGCCAGCAGAAGGCAGAGCCTCTGGTAGTAGGAGTCCAAATTCTTGCTCAGACTGTAAACTTCTTAGTGTTCCTTTATCTTATGTTCATCTTGTCTGTGGTCATCTCCACCACCGGATGATAAATGTCTGTAGCATGCGTGCATAAATGACTGAGCACCCCCTGTGTTCTAAGCGCTGCAGCCAGCCTTAGGGACACCGAGATGATGCTGGGCCAGCTCCTGCCCTCAAGGAGCTCACCAGCTCGCCCAGGGAGGACAGAGCGGTAAACACATCATTTAGGGTGCCCACAGGGTGGTGTGGGCAGCGCTTGTGGGAGGGGACACATCGCATGCCTCGTGTATGGAAACCCCAGCAAACAGCCTCCGGGCTGGTTGAGTCCTTGGGAAAATTTGTTGGGAGTCCACAGCTGGTACCGTTGGGTGTTGGGCCTCAGCCTGTGGCTGTGGAGGTGTTTGGGTACCAGCCCAAAGTCTAGGAAGGGTTGTTTTGGTTGTTGGTGTTTGGAACTGAGAGGGGCTATTGTTAGGTGATGTCTCAGCTTGTTGGTGAGTGGTGTTGGCTTGGGACCATAGGGTGGGTATTACCATCAATTAACATCACTTCGTTGATGAGGACATCGCTTCATTTCTTCACTGAGCACACACAGCAGCATCCTTCTCTCTCTCTCTCTCTCTCTCTCACACACACACGCACACGCACACGAATGGCTACACAATCTAATTTGCAGAGCCCAGTGCACAACGAAAATGCAGGGTCTCTTGTTCAAAAATCACGAATTTCAGGATGGCAACACTGAAGCAGAGCATTAACCAAGTGTAGGTCCCTGTGCGCCCTGGGCCCGTGTGAGTGCACAGGTCATGAGGCCGGGCAGCCAACTCTCCCCCCATGCAAACACACAAGGTCCCTGCTGTTGGCATTAGACTCGTGCCTTCCCTTCTCACCCTCTGGGAACGAGGTGAAAAGTGTGTCAACTAGTGCCAAGGTTCAAGATTTGTGACCTCATGTCATCTGTCGACATCCAGATGTACACAGTGACTGTCCTGCCCACTTTACAGACGAGGAAGTAGAGGTGCAGAGGAGGGCCTGGCCCTGGAACCCAGAACTTAGCTGAGGCCGGGGCTTGGGCTCGTGCCCCTGTACCGCCACCTCTCCTCCTAAGAGGAATAAGCCACCTCATTCTTGGAGTCCTTCCTGATTTTTTTCTAATATTCTTTTCCTCTGAAGAAAATGGGGAACCTGGTAGAATAACGAAATCACCAAATTCCTCTAGCCATGTGGGGTCACTCTTCCCTTCAATGAGTCCCCACCATGGGGACCCGTGGTGTCCCTACCTGGCCCGAATCGCCAAGGATTCGCAGGGGCGTGTGTTTCTCTGAGTCATCTCCTGCAGCTGTCCTTGTCTCTCCAACCCCGTGTGGACTCAGAAGTAGCCCGTCTTCCTTTAACTTCTCAAGGTGCCACTCACCTGAGCAGCACAGGCTTTTACTGAGATTTGGGGTCACGGAGAGAATTGCCTCACAGAACCGCAAACAGTTGGAAGGTACCATTAGACGCTCATCCTCTTAGCCATCTCTGGGCCCCCATTGCCTCCCAGGGCTCCTTCCTGAGTGAGGTTTCCCTCAAGTACCTCCTTACTTCTCCTGTTTTCCTCCCTGGTTCCTAGGCTGCCTCTCTTACCTCTTTCTTGTATGCCCATCCATCCATCCATCCATCCCTGCATTCATTCCTCACCAAGCATCTAGTATTATCAGGTACTGTGTTTGTTGCTAAGATACAAGGAAGAAACGGTGGACAAGTCTCTACCCTCATGGGCTCCCAGTCTGGTGGGAAGATGGACCTGAAATATTGGAAACAAACACGCAGATTAACTTCTACATTTTAGTTAGATGGGGCAGAGCCATTTTAGACTGCATGGCATTTAAGCTAAGACCTGAAAGATGAGTGGGGGCCAGCAATGGAAGAAGAATGTCCCTGATAGAGGGAGCAACACGGGCAGGCACCCTGAGGTATGGAGGAGCTGGGGGATCTATGTGGAGTAGGAAAGGACCCAGGGTGTCTGGATGGTAGTGAGCAAGGGGGAGAGCAGAGGAGATGAAGTCAGAGGCGGGGTCAGATGGTGCGGGACTCTGCAGCCACGGAAAAGGGCTGGGATGTAATTCCCAGTCCAGTAGGAAACCATAGGAGCCTTTAGAGCGTGGGAGTGATGGGATCTGAACTACATTTGAAGAAAGATTAATCTGTCTGTTGGGTGGAGAAGGAACAGGATTGAAAGGACAAGAGTGGAAGTGGAGGACAATTGCAGACAATTTCAGGGTTCATGTGATGCATGAGGACGGCTGGGTCTGGAATGGTGGTGATGAAGTCAGAAGAGGCGGACAGATTTGACATTTATTTTGGAGGCAGACCAATAGTCCGTGCATAGTGTTTGGAGATGGAAGATGATTCCTACATTTCTGGGACCTCCCCTCTCATCTACAGCCCAGCTGGCGCTCCTTGTCCAGCCTTCAGACATGTGACCCCAGCCACCCAGGGCACCGAGCACAAAACTGTGGTCCTGGGTATTCAAGATGGGGAGAAAGGCTGGTGGACCCCTTGGCGGGTGTTAAAGATCTAGTCAAGTATCAGATGGTGGAGGTTGAACAGAATGACCTTTGATAACCCTATTTTTCTTCCTGATTATTAAAGTAATACACAAAAAAATTAAAAGATTGATGATGGGGCTTCCCTGGTGGCGCAGTGGTTGAGAGTCCGCCTGCCGATGCAGGGGACGCGGGTTCGTGCCCCGGGCCGGGAAGATCCCACGTGCCGCGGGGCGGCTGGGCCCGTGAGCCACGGCCACTGAGCCTGCGCGTCCGGAGCCTGTGCTCCGCAGCGCGAGAGGCCACAACAGTGAGAGGCCCGCGTACCGCAAAAAAACCACAAAGATTGATGATGATGTCATATGTGGGCAAGGAGCAGGTATCTTACATATCATTCGTGGGAAAATCAACAGGTAAAGCTTATATTCTGGAACATACTTTGGGGTTATCTATTTAAATTTAAAATGTGCGTGACCACAGACTTCCTTAGAACCTCCTCTAGAGAAATGAGTATGTACCTGCATGCATACAAGCTTGGATGAGGATTTTCACTGTATCAGTGTTTGTATAGCAGAAACTGTAAACAATGTAAATATCCATCAATTATGGATAGGTAGACAAACTGGTCCATCCATGTAGATACTATGCAGCAGTTAAAATAATTGAGGTAGATCTCCTTATACCAACATGAAAAGATCTTCTAGGTCTGCGGGTAAGTGAAAAAAACGAAAACTTACATATCAGTACAGTACATACGTTATAATATCAGATATGTAAAAAAGGAAAAAAACCCTAAAGAATGCTGTCCATTTCTAAATGTACACACACATCTACGCAAAATGCCTAGGAGAAAGACTCAAAGGAATGGTATTAAACTCATAACAGTGGTCACTGATGGGAGAGGATGGACACTAGGGCGGGTGGTGCTTAAAGATGCTGCTGCCCTTATGTGTTTTGTTTGAATATTTCACTCCGAATCTATTTTCGTGCATTACTGGTGTAATTAAAAAGTTAAAGCTAAAACTTTAAATGTATAGTTTAAAATATATATTTTAAATATATAGTCACTGCAAAGCCTCTGAAAATAACAGCTATGCAGATGAAGGGGAAAATACATATATTAAATACATCCCAAAGATAACCATTATTAAGATCTTACTACACACGCTTCTGAATCTTTTCTATATTTTCCTATGCTTCAAAAATAAAAATAAATAAAACAGTATATTAAATATACTGTTTTATGACCTGCTTTTTAAATACTATATTGTGTCTCTCTATGTCAATAAATATTCTCTCAAGATTTTTTTTTAACTTTTTACATATTTTATTTATTTACTTATACTGAAGTACAGCTGATTTACATTATTGTGTTAGTTTCAGGTGTACAGAAAAGTGATGCAGTTATACATATGTGTATATATATATATATATATATTTTTTTTTTTAGATTCTTTTCCCGCATAGGTTATTACAGATTATTGAGTATAGTTCCCTGTGCTATACAGTAGGTCCTTGGTGGTTATCTATTGCATATATAGTAGTGTGTATATGTTGGTCTCAATCTCCTAATTTATTCCTCACCTCCCTTTCCCCTTTGGTAACCATGAGTTTGTTTTCTATGTCTGTGGGTCTGTATCTGTTTTGTATAAAAGTTCATTTGTATCATTTTTTTTTTAGATTCCACATATAAGTGATATCATATGATATTTGTTTCTCTGTTAAGCCCAGTTTTTTTAATGGATGCATTTAATGTTCTCTGCTGCTTACATTTACCATCATGCACCTAAATCCCCTGTGGTTGACACATAGCTCATTTATATGTTTTCTTTATTATATACAACCTTGTAAGTGCATCTTTTTTTATTTTTTTTTATTTGCAGTACGCGGGCCTCTCACTGTTGTGGCCTCTCCCGTTGCGGAGCACAGGCTCCGGACGCGCAGGCTCAGCGGCCATGGCTCACGGGCCCAGCCGCTCCGCGGCATGTGGGATCCTCCCGGACCGGGGCACGAACCCGCGTCCCCTGCATCGGCAGGCGGACTCTCAACCACTGCGCCACCAGGGAAGCCCGTAAGTGCATCTTTATACAGCTGTCCAGTTGTTTATTTAGGATCATTTTATTTGGAAACTATGTGGGATGAAGCTATTTTAAAGCTTTTGATATGCAACGCCCAGTCTCCTTCCATAAATGGGAACCCATTGCAGACTGCAAAGGCAGTATGTTCCAGACAGGTCCTCTTTGCCTCAAGGCTTTTCAAGAGCAGCTTCTTATCCAAAGAGAATCAGTGGCATTTCTCTCATAGGAGACCTTCAGAGAAAGAAGTGTTATGTCTGGTCCGGGTTGGTCTTCAGAGGTAGAGCTGTCCAGATAACCTGCTGAAGTCCCTTCCACAACTGATCTGCAATTCCAATAACAACCTTGATGCAAGCTGCATCAAGGTTAACTTTGACATCTGGCTGTGAGGGCTAAAGCCCCTGGGAGGATCTTCAAAGACTCTGCCATCTGAGAGCCCCGGTCAGGAGTCATGTTCCCTTGAGGCCCACAAAGACAGGGCTCCAGTATGGATTTGCTGCACTTTCCAAAGGTAGCCACCTCAAAAGGTGTGTATACCTCCCCAAATAAGATGCTTGGCATTTTTAAGAGGCAAGGAGGAAGTCATGTGATAAAAGGGTTCTATGGTGAGCCCCAAAAGTGACCAGTAAACTCTGAGTTTTCCCAAGGACTAGAGCAGCCTTGACCCATGAGTTATGGTGTCTGTGCCTGGCTCTCAGGGCAGGCTTGAGGAAGGCTTCTCCAGCAAATCCTTGATTCTCCACCCTTTATAAAACCTGTCCATCCACCTTTCTTCAGGCCAGCGCACACAGCACATTGATGGAAATAACCATCACGTGACCCAAAGGTGGCCTAAGGAGCAACTACCACCCCTGCAACCCCCAACTACTTCTCCTCTACTGGTCCCTGCTTGGTTTTCTGTAAATACTAAGTGTATTAAGAAATACAATGTGGGAATTCCCTGGTGGTCCGGTGGTTAGGAATCGGTGCTTTCACTTCTGTGGCCCGGGTTCCGTCCCTGGACAGGGAGCCAGGATCCTGTAAGCCGTGCCGCACCACCAGAAAGAAATACAATGAAATCATAGTGTCATTACTGACTCTCTCACCCTCCCATTCAATCACTCTAAGCAGCAAAGATCTTTCAAATATATTCCTTTTTCCCTATTCCCATGGCCATCGCCCTGTGCCAAACCCTCATCACTGCAATAAGAGTGAATGCTTATATAGAACTTATCATGGGCTAGGCATTGTCTTAAGCATTTTAACATTTGTGATTTCACTTAATACTCACAAGACTCCACAGAGGCAAAGCCTCATGGCCGGTCTCCCCTCTCCAGTTTCTCTCTTTGGAGTCCACACCATCCTCATGGTCTCCAGGGAGTATGGGTGCCCATGAGTGGTAGTTTCAAAAATAAACAAATGGGACCTAATGAGACTTCAAAGCTTTTGCACGGCAAAGGAAACTATAAACAAGACGAAAAGACAACCCTCAGAATGGGAGAAAATATTTGCAAACGAATCAGCGGACAAAGGATTAATCTCTAAAACAGCTCATGCAGCTCAATATCAAAAAAACAAACAACACAATCAAAAAATGGGCAAAAGACCTAAATAGACATTTCTCCAAAGAAGACATACAGATGGCCAAGAGGCACATGAAAAGCTGCTCAACATCACTAATTATTAGAGAAATGCAAGTCAAAACTACAATGAGGTATCACCTCACACCGGTCAGAATGGCCATCATCAAAAAAATCTA
>NC_041216.1:18701856-18703774 GCF_002837175.3 Physeter macrocephalus
TCACTGTTGTGGCCTCTCCCGTTGCGGAGCACAGGCTCCGGACGCGCAGGCTCAGCGGCCATGGCTCACGGGCCCAGCCGCTCCGCGGCATGTGGGATCCTCCCGGACCGGGGCACGAACCCGCGTCCCCTGCATCGGCAGGCGGACTCTCAACCACTGCGCCACCAGGGAAGCCCGTAAGTGCATCTTTATACAGCTGTCCAGTTGTTTATTTAGGATCATTTTATTTGGAAACTATGTGGGATGAAGCTATTTTAAAGCTTTTGATATGCAACGCCCAGTCTCCTTCCATAAATGGGAACCCATTGCAGACTGCAAAGGCAGTATGCTCCAGACAGGTCCTCTTTGCCTCAAGGCTTTTCAAGAGCAGCTTCTTATCCAAAGAGAATCAGTGGCATTTCTCTCATAGGAGACCTTCAGAGAAAGAAGTGTTATGTCTGGTCCGGGTTGGTCTTCAGAGGTAGAGCTGTCCAGATAACCTGCTGAAGTCCCTTCCACAACTGATCTGCAATTCCAATAACAACCTTGATGCAAGCTGCATCAAGGTTAACTTTGACATCTGGCTGTGAGGGCTAAAGCCCCTGGGAGGATCTTCAAAGACTCTGCCATCTGAGAGCCCCGGTCAGGAGTCATGTTCCCTTGAGGCCCACAAAGACAGGGCTCCAGTATGGATTTGCTGCACTTTCCAAAGGTAGCCACCTCAAAAGGTGTGTATACCTCCCCAAATAAGATGCTTGGCATTTTTAAGAGGCAAGGAGGAAGTCATGTGATAGAAGGGTTCTATGGTGAGCCCCAAAGGTGACCAGTAAACTCTGAGTTTTCCCAAGGACTAGAGCAGCCTTGACCCATGAGTTATGGTGTCTGTGCCTGGCTCTCAGGGCAGGCTTGAGGAAGGCTCCTCCAGCAAATCCTTGATTCTCCACCCTTTATAAAACCTCTCCATCCACCTTTCTTCAGGCCAGTGCACACAGCACATTGATGGAAATAACCATCACGTGACCCAAAGGTGGCATAAGGAGCAACTACCACCCCTGCAACCCCCAACTGCTTCTCCTCTACTGGTCCCTGCTTGGTTTTCTGTAAATACTAAGTGTATTAAGAAATACAATGTGGGAATTCCCTGGTGGTCCGGTGGTTAGGAATCGGTGCTTTCACTTCTGTGGCCCGGGTTCCGTCCCTGGACAGGGAGCCAGGATCCTGTAAGCCGTGCCGCACCACCAGAAAGAAATACAATGAAATCATAGTGTCATTACTGACTCTCTCACCCTCCCATTCAATCACTCTAAGCAGCAAAGATCTTTCAAATATATTCCTTTTTCCCTATTCCCATGGCCATCGCCCTGTGCCAAACCCTCATCACTGCAATAAGAGTGAATGCTTATATAGACCTTATCATGGGCTAGGCATTGTCTTAAGCATTTTAACATTCGTGATTTCACTTAATACTCACAAGACTCCACAGAGGCAAAGCCTCATGGCCGGTCTCCCCTCTCCAGTTTCTCTCTTTGGAGTCCACACCATCCTCATGGTCTCCAGGGAGTATGGGTGCCCATGAGTGGTAGTTTCAAAAATAAACAAATGGGACCTAATGAGACTTCAAAGCTTTTGCACGGCAAAGGAAACTATAAACAAGACGAAAAGACAACCCTCAGAATGGGAGAAAATATTTGCAAACGAATCAGCGGACAAAGGATTAATCTCTAAAACAGCTCATGCAGCTCAATATCAAAAAAACAAACAACACAATCAAAAAATGGGCAAAAGACCTAAATAGACATTTCTCCAAAGAAGACATACAGATGGCCAAGAGGCACATGAAAAGCTGCTCAACATCACTAATTATTAGAGAAATGCAAGTCAAAACTACAATGAGGTATCACCTCACACCGGTCAGAATGGCCATCATCAAAAAAATCTA
>NC_041216.1:18704346-18710963 GCF_002837175.3 Physeter macrocephalus
GGATGAACTGGGAGATTGGGATTGACATATATACACTAATATGTATAAAATAGATAACTAATAAGAACCTGCTGTATAGCACAGGGAACTCTACTTCACGTCTCTGTACATTAGAAACTAACACAACATTGTAAAACAACTATACCTCAGTTAAAAAAAAATTTTTTTTTTTTTTTTTTGCTGTGCCACTCAGCATGCAAAATCTCAGTTCCCTGACCAGGGACTGAACCCTGGCCCTCAGCAGTGGAAGCGTGGACCCCTAACCACTGGACCGCCAGGGAATTCCCTGCATTTCTTAATTTAAAAAAAATTAAGAACATTTCATCCATGTAAAACATATAAGTGAAATAATAATAATAATACATTCATATACCCACCATCCTACTTAGGAGAGCTGACATTATTAATTCCTGAAGCTTCCCCAGCTCTCATGAGCTCTGCATGTCCCTCCCATCTGGAGGCAATAACCTGAATTTTGTATTTATCATTTCTTTGTCCTTTTCTTTATAGTTTTCTCACAGATGGATGCGGTCCTGAACAATATACTGTCTAGTTTCGCATGTCTTTGAACTTTGGAGAAATGGAATTGGACTGTCTGAGTTTTCCGACAGCACGTTTGTTTTCAATCTACATTTTGTTTCTGAAATTCACGCATATTGTTGAGTAGTGCTGTTGTGCATGCATTTTCGCTGCCGTAATGCACTCTACTGTGTGAATAAACCAAAGATCACCGATCCATTCTCCTCTTGATGGACATAGGGCTGCTGCAATCAATATTTATTGCATCCCCTGATGCACATGTATAAGAGTTTCTCGGTGAGGCACACGGAATAGCAATGCTGGGTTGGAAGATATGTGCATCTGAACTTGACCAGACAATGCCAAGCTGCTTTCCAAAGCGGCCATATGAACTAACAGCACTCCCACAAGTGGTGTACAGAGCTTTCATCGTTCCATAACCCTGACAACACTTGGTGTTGTCAGACTTTAACGCAGGTGCCAACCTGGTAGGTGTAAATTGGCATATTATGGAGGTTTTAGGTTTGCATTTCCCTGATTCCTAATGAGACTAAATGTTTATCGGCAATACTTGTTTCCTTGTCTGTGCAACGTTTGGTTAAGTTTCTAGTCTTTTTCTGCTATGTCGTCTTTTTCTTATTGATTCTTTTTTTTTTTAAAGGAATGATAACTCTTTTTTATAAATTTATTTATTTATTTATTTTTGGCTGTGTTGGGTCTTTGTTTCTGTGAGAGGGCTTCCTCTAGTTGCAGTGAGGGGGGCCACTCTTCATCGCGGTGCGCGGGCCTCTCACTGTCGCGGCCTCTCTTGTTGCAGAGCACAGGCTCCAGATGCGCAGGCTCAGTAGTTGTGGCTCATGGGCCCGGTTGCTCCACGGCATGTGGGATCTTCCCAGACCAGGGCTCGAACCCGTGTCCCCTGCATTGGCAGGCAGATTCTCAACCACTGCGCCACCAGGGAAGCCCATTTCTTATTGATTCTTTAGGAGCTTTTTATATATTCTGATCCTAATCTTTTGTAAATTATATGCCTTTCAAGTAGCGTTTCCCAACCTGTGGCTTATCTTTTCACTTTCTAAATGGTGTGTTTTGGCGAACAGAAATTCTTATTCTTAACATAGTGGAATTTATTGATGCTTTCCTGTATGGTCTGTGCTTTTTGTGTCTTTTAAAGGAAATCCTTCCTTCCCCTGAGGACATAGTTTCCTGTATCTTCTTCTAAAAGTTTTGCCTTGCACGTTTAGGTCTTTAGCCACCTGGAATTGATTTTATATAAATAAGGATCTAATTTCAGGTTCTTTTCCATATGGATAAGCAACTGTTCTAGCTCTATTTATTGAATAATTCATCTTCTGCATTATTTTTAAAACCACCTCTTCTCTAGGTCACATTTCCATTATGCTTGAGTCTGTTTCTGGACTCTCTAGTCTGATCCAGTGGCCTATGTGTCTATCTCTGAGCCAAAACCACACTACTCCAATTACTAATGCTTTAAAATGTCTTAATGATCACTTTATGTTGGGTGTATTGATACCTGGTAGACCAAGCCCTACTCCTTGTAATTCTTCAGGAATGTCTTGGCTCCTTTTGGCCCTTTGTCCTTCCTTAAAAATTACAGAAAGAGATTGTCATATGGCATGAACACCTGGTTGGGATTTTATTTGGAACTGCACTGAATGGTAAATTAATTTCTGCAGATATTATATTTTATATAGTTAACATTGGTTTATATTTACCTGCATGGTTGTCTTTTTTTTCATTGTTCTATCTTGCAGTTTTGACCTTACACCTGGAATCATTTTCCTTTGACCTGAGGTACATTTTTTAAAGTTCCCTTGGTGAAAGTTTTAAAAAATTTTTCATTGGAGTATGGTTGATTTACAATGTTGTGTTAGTTTCAGGTGTACAGCAAAGTGAATCAGTTATACGTATATATCTCTCCATTCCTTTGCAGATTCTTTTCCCATATAGGTTATTACAGAATATTGAGTAGAGTTCCCTGTGCTATACAGTAGGTCTTTATCAGTTATCTATTTTATATATAGTAGTGTGTATATGTCAATCCCAATCTCCTAATTTATCACTTCCCCCCACATTTCCCCTTTGGTAACCATAAGTTTGATTTTGGGATCTGTGAGTCTGTTTCTGTTTTGTAAATAGTTCATTTGTACCATTTTTTGTTAGATTCCACATATAAATGATATCATATGATATTTATCTTTCTCTGTTTGACTTACTCTTGGTGAAATTTATTGGTGGTCAAGACACCCAGTATTGGTTTGTTTGAAAATTTTGTCCTTGCTCTTGAAAGATAGTTTTGCTGGGTACGCAATCTTTTTTTTTTTTTTTTAACATCTTTATTGGAGTATAACTGTTTTACAATAGTGTGTTAGTTTCTCCTTTACAACAAAGTGAATCAGTTATACATATACATATGTTCCCATATCTCTTCCCTCTTGCGTATCCCTCCCTCCCACCCTAGGGTACACAATCTTAGTGACAATTATTTTCACTATGGGACCATTATTTGGCCCTTTGAAAATATTATTCCACTGTCTTCCAGCCATAGTTGTTAACATTGAAAAGTTAGCTGCCCTTGAATCCTTGTTTCTTGGTTAATCATCTGTTGTTTCCCTCTCTGACTGTATTTTCTCTTTGACCATGCTCTTCTCCAGGTGCATTATATTATACATACATGTGAATTTAAGCTTTGATCTTACTTGAGATTTACTGTGCTTCTTGAATAGGGTTCATGTATTTCATCAATTCTGAAAAATTCTTACTGTTATCTTTTCAATCATTGCTTCTTTCCCATTGTATTAGTGTTGTCTGGCTGCTGTAACAACTTACCACAAACTTGGTGGCTTAAAACAACAGAAATTTATTCTTTTACAGTTCTGGAGGCCAAAAGTCCTAAATCAGTATGATTGAGCTGATATCAGGGTGTCAGCAGGGCCATGCTTCCTCTGGAGGCTGTAGGAGGGGATACCTTCCTTGTCTCTTCCAGGCTCTGGTGGCTGCTAACCCTCCTTGGCTTGCGGCAGCATCACTCCTGTCTTCAAGGGCAGCATCTTCAAATCTATCTCTGTTTTGCCTTCATGTAGACTTCTCCATGTGTTGTCAAATCTCCCTCTACCTCCCTCTTATAAGGATACAGGTAATTGCATTTAGGGACCTTGGATAATCTACCCTAATCTCCCCATCCTAGACTCTTAACTTAATCACATCTGCAAAGACCTTTTTTTTCCATATATGGTAACATTCACAAGTTCCAGGTGTTAGGATATGGATATCTGTTGGGGGGCCATTTTTCAGCCTACTTCACTGAACTCCAATGAGATGGATGTTATACCCTCCCACTCTGTCCTCCATGTCTTTAGGGTTTTTTTCCTGTAGTTTATAATTTTATCTCTCTGTGCTACATTCTAGATAGTTTCTTCAACTATATCTTCAGTTTCCCAAGTTACCTTTTCAGCCCTAAATGATCTGCTATTTAATCCAGCCATTGATTTTTATTTTTTAAAAATTTATTTATTTATTTTTTAGTGTGCTTGCTGTGACACCTCTTTTTTTTTATAACTTTAAAAAATTTATTTATTTATTTATTTATTTATGGCTGTGTTGGGTCTTAGTTTCTGTGCGAGGGCTTTCTCTAGTTGCGGCAAGCGGGGGCCACTCTTCATTGTGGTGCGTGGGCCTCTCACTATCGCGGCCTCTCTTGTTGCGGAGCACAGGCTCCAGATGCACAGGCTCAGTGATTGTGGCTCACGGGCCCAGTTGCTCCACGGCATGTGGGATCTTCCCAGACCAGGGCTCGAACCCGTGTCCCCTGCATTGACAGGCAGATTCTCAACCACTGCGCTACCAGGGAAGCCCGATTTTTATTTTTTAAATTAATTAGTTATTTAATTAATTTATTTTTGGCTGTGTTGGGTCTTTGTTGCTGCATGCGGGCTTTCTGTAGTTGCGGCAAGTTGGGGCTACTCTTCATTGTGGTGTGTGGGCTTCTCATTGAAGTGGCTTCTCGTGTTGTGGAGCATAGGCTCTAGGCGCATGGGCTTCAGTAGTTGTGGCACAGGGGCCCAGTAGTTGTGGCTTGTGGGCTCTAGAGCGCAGGCTCGGTAGTTGTGGCACATGGTCTTAGTTGCTCCGCGGCAAGTGGGATCTTCCCAGACCGGGAATCAAACCCGTGTCCCCTGCATTGGCAGGTGGATTCTTAACCACTGCGCCACCACGGAAGTCCCAGCCATTGATTTTTAAATTTCATTTAATGTATTTTTCATTCCTAGAAGTTCTATTGGGTTCTTTTTTGAAACTCCATGGTCATTTTTATAATCTCTTGCTGCATGTTCAGTTTGACTCTTTTTTTGAATTGATTCAATTCTTTAAATTGAATGTGGCTAGAGAAAAATACGTAACCCTTTTGAGAAATTGTGCTGTGAAAATGATCAGAGAAACGGGCCAGTTGCTGGAGGAGATGTACGGTCAAAAAAAAAAAAAGGTTGAGAAATTACTTCACGGTAAGAAAGAGATTTGTATGGTGATGAGAACGACCCAGCAGACAGGGGCCGGCTGATGGGGCAATGTCCTTGCATAGGGGAGAACAGACAGGTCCAATGCACAGAGGGAGTAAAGGGGCTCGGGTATGAGCTGGAGAGTTCACTTGATGGTCACAGTGAGAATGCAGAGCAGAGTCACATAGGTTGGAATGAAGTGATGGAAGAATGTGGGCCATCTCTTCTGGTTGCTTCTGCTTCCTTAGTACATAGGAAGGAATGTCATTAAGCTGAGAAGGAGGATGGGGAAGAGATGCCTGAGCTTTGAGAGAGGGAAGGTGTGAAATGCTCATCTAGGAGAGTATGAGAGTTGAATCGGTTGGGAAGTGGAATGGGATGGGCTGGCAGCCACAAAGTACCCCATGGAGAGTAGTGGGCTGAATCTGATGAGACTGATCAACAAGGTTGTATTTTTCTTTTTCTTTTTTTTTTTTTTTTTTTTTTGCGGTACGCGGGCCTCTCACTGTTGCGGCCCCTCCCGTTGCGGAGCACAGGCTCTGGACGCGCAGGCTCAGCGGCCATGGCTCACGGGCCCAGCCGCTCCGCGGCATGTGGAATCTTCCCGGACCGGGGCACGAACCCGATTCCCCTGCATCGGCAGGCGGACTCCCAACCACTGCGCCACCAGGGAAGCCCCAAGGTTGTATTTTTCTAAAGCACAAATTTGACTATGTCCATCCCCAGCTTAAAACCCTTATTCACTCCCCCTGCTCTAAACTCCTTTGTATGGCAAGGTCCTCCATGACCACAGGTTTACCAGGTCTCAATTATGCCCTTTACACCCAACAGCCCAGAGCAGGTTGCATTTCCCCCAAACAGATTTTGCACTGCTCTGCCATGGCTCTTGCTTTTTCCACTGCTCGGAATGCCCTTCCTGCCTATGCCCTCCTATGGGGAGTCTGTCCACAACGTCTGCTTCCTGCCCCTCACCCCACAATCCCCTGTACAGAATTTTCTCGTCTGTTACAGCTCCTGTAAAGTTTCACTGGCTCTCAGTCATTTATGGTTCTGCCTCATCTGCCTCATCAAGGGCACAGACAATGTCCTGTCCTTTCTGTGTCCCTGGTGTCCTGCACCAAGCAGGACTTAAGACAGTGTCTGCTGAGAGGATTGACCGAGGGCTTCTAGAGGAGAGCTGGGTCAGGCCAGCAGGGGTGGTACCCAGAGCGCCATTAGTAGAATCACTGGACTGTGGAGAAGAAATCGGAACAGTGGCCAGGAAGCCGAGCCAAGGCCTGAGGTCAGGAGAAAGTAGGCCACACTCTCAAGTGGAGGGCTGAGAGGGAGACGGATGGAGAGGCTGCGGGAGTGAGGGGGAAGTGGGGGGTGCGGGAGCAGAGCCGCACGGTCCAGGACACACGTCTTTGAACACTGAACACCTGGCAGAGTGACTCTGCTGTCACCTGGTCCTCATGCTGGAGAGGGGCACAGGCTGCAGCGAAGTCCTTTTCTCTCTGGCGATCATAGACTTCTAAAGGTCGGAGAGATGTGAGGAGTCCCCCATCCCCTTCATTTTCAAAGACCCAAACATTCCACTCCCAA
>NC_041216.1:18711463-18731779 GCF_002837175.3 Physeter macrocephalus
AGGAAAAAATGTCTGAAGGGACAGCGTGTACATTGGGAGAGAGGCACAGATTAGCAGGGCTGCATGTAGGGGTGTTATAGTTGATAAAGTAGAGCGTTAAGTAGATAGCTAGATCAGCAAAGAACTTTTTGGCTGAGAAGTTATGGAAAACCACTAGAAGGTTATACAAAGAGAAGGACATGATCAGATTCACAATTTTTGCCCTGTTATACTCCCATACTATTCGAAGCAGTCCTGAGTATGCAATAAGAAGCACAGCTACCCCAGGCCATCTTGCTCCACTACATGGACTCAAATGGAACAGAAATGGTAATAATAATGAACATTTATTGAGCACTGGTATGTGCTAGGCACTGCGCTTTACGAACATCACCTCATCCAACGCTCACAACAACTCTATAAAGCAGATACTATGTGTATGCTCGTTTTCCAGGTGTGCAAACTGAGGCTTACTAAGGTTAGATAGAACTTCTCCAAGCTTCATGGCTGGCTAAGTGGGAACACCTGTTCCCGAGGGCCATGTTCCCGGACTCACCTGACCAGAAAGCCCATCTTCCAAACTAGGGCATCCTGTAACAGCAGGGGGAGTATGTGACATCCTCGGCTCCTTCAGCGCTACTCACTGAGACTGAAGAGGACAGTGCCCTAGATGAGGGACAGGAGTGGTTCACGGCCCGGGGAAGGACCTCACCTTCACATACTGGCGGAGGAAGAATGGGCTCATGTCGGGTGGGGATGACGTAGTATGTGGTTTCAGCAGCTGGCTGGTAGCCACGGGTTCCTCATCGTTCTGCTGGCTCTTCCAGTACTCCAGCAGGGACTTGAGCACGTGCAGGCAGTAGTCCACAGCGCCAGAGCTCAGCAGGGCTGCTGCTGTGGCACTGGAGATGAGGGAAGATGACTGGGGAAAAACCAGGGAGAAGCTAAGAATGCCCTGTAGAACAGTGTGGCATTCAGCTGAGTGTTGGGGGCAGGAAACGCACTCACAACAGCCTTAGGAGTAGCTGTCATGGAAGTGAGGGAGTCAGTCTCTTGAGTTAAAAGTTTCCCGACTAGCTCAAACATTTCCCCCACTCTTCTGAACAGCAGCATGGTAAGAGAAAACAAAGAAACACCAGTTCCCAAATCTAATCTCCCTACACATATGTGCCAGAGGCCAAGGAGGCCAGGATTAGATAACCCTTCCACCTGCAGGGACGAGGTTTTCTCTTTCTCCTTGGGCAGCTAGAAAAAGAAGCCCATTTATGTTAAAAAGAGAGAAAACTTTCCACTATAGGCACTTCTTTGCTGCCCCACCCTCCTAGTAGGGGCTCTTTCCATAGAACCAGTTTCCAAAGGAGATGGGGTGAGTGATCACATGAACAGAAAAGCGGGAGAAAAGCTACTGTAAATAAAACCATTAGGAGAGCCTGGCAAACCCCAGCCACCCACACAGCTCAGAAGCTCATTAAGACTGGATGCAGTTCAGCCTCCATTTCTACATTCTCTGCTTTGTGTTAATCTCCCTTCCACCACACACCACTGCTTTCTCTCTGCTCTATTACCATACCTTATAGCAACATACAGGAGGGGAATCCTCTTAGCCACTCTGCGCCTTGCAGAACAGTCTCCTGCTTTTCAATAATGGAACTTCCAAATGCTTTAACCGCCCCCAGTGGAGGGATTGTTGGAAAAGATCAGAGCTTGGAAGGGACCCCAAGAAAGGTGGATGCTCTGCCCCAGTGGTGGCAGCTTAGAATCTTACTGCTCCCGAGCGACAACGGCCTGGCTCTAACAGAGGCCTCTGCCCGCTGTCCGAGCGCCAACCAGACAATCCTCTTTCCTTTCCCCACGCCCATTAGCCTAAAGCAAGATACCTCGCATATGGAAGACTTGGATCCGGATTTGGTCCTGGACATGAAGACACTCAGGAGTCTCATCACCACCAGGTGGACCTCATTCAGGGCACTGCGTTCGTTCTTCTTGGAGACATCCTGCGGACAGAGGCGGAGCCCAGAAGACCACACTTACTTTAACCTTGAGGCGTTCTCTCAACAAGATTGCCTCACATGGACTCAGAGACAAAACAAGCTCCAATGTACCTGTGGTCTATACGTGGATGATCTAGAGCCGATACACCTAGGAAGCCTTGTTAAGATACAAACAACCAATTCATTGTTTTCACCTTGTGGAGCTACAAAAGGTCTATGAGGGCAGGGACTTGGTCTTGTTCCTCATTTACAGCCAGAGCCAAAAGTATGCCAGGGCCAAAGCAGGCACTAAAAACGTTTCTGATGAATCAACAGAACTGGAGCCCTCAGTGGAGGGTCACCCCTTGAAACTAGGCGAAGTTCCTCTAAGAGAGGAATGAAAAACTGAAAACTGATCTCAGCCAATCCCTGCCTCTCACACAGTATGACTCTCAAATTTCACCTTCTTATCCATGCCCAGTTCAGCAATAAGCTGGGAGAGCAGGTTGTCCAGGGCCCCCTTGTCTTTCTCATCTTCTCCATCCAGATCTGTAGTAAGCATCAGAATGACCTGGACGTCAACAGAGAGATAAAACATGAAAGCCAATTCCCTAAAGAACAACAATTCTAAACACAATGTGTTTCAGAAGAAATCCCAGTCTTCCTGACTGCCCTGTCAATCATAACAATAATCCATGAAAAGGTTCTAAGTCCTAAGGTAACCAAAGTTGAAGTGTCCAGAGTCAGAAGAGTCAAATTATGGCATATGCTACCCCCGGCATCACAGAAAATGTTCAGCAAAAAGTCTGCAAAACTAGTCGACTAGCCTACACTATATCCAACCGAAGTGGCTTAAGATATGGCACTGTGGTACTCTAATTAAAGAACAATTTTGCGTAAGACGAAGGCAGCTAGCGGGAGAACAGCTATCAGACCACACTGTACTACTAATATTAATAAAGAGTTACTAGACACTACGAATCTCTGGAGCAGACTTTTGTTCCTGGCTCTGTCAATAACTAGCTCGATGGCTGTAGAAATTTTTAAATTTCATTCTCTGATCCTTGGCCTTCTCATCTATAAAATGAAGGGCTATAGCTTGCAATTCAAAATTACATTCCATTATTCTATGACCTAATACCAAACCAAGTCTTACAGAGCCTCAGAAGGAGAGCTGTGAGCATGCTTAAGGATGGTCCAACTCTGATGTGACAGACCCAAGTGAACTGAGGGATACCTGCATGTATGGAATGGCCCGGACACCTCCAACACTTCGTAACTGGGGCAAAGTTTGCAGTAGTCTCTCCAACAGCATCAGACGGACCATGTGCAGCCTAAAAGACCAGGGAAAATACATGAAACATGAGCTAATACACAAACACTAACCAGCTGAATATAGTTCTTTCCTCCTGCCACTGACGTAAATAAGGAAGCTACTTCTTAGGAACAATCCTAGCATTAAAAAAAAAAAAACTGTTAAGACATGCCTTTGGTATACCAACAACATAGAAGGAAAAATCTCACTCTGTTAAAGTGGAGCAAAACTATTCCAAGATACAACTGATGGTACTGAAAACTTACTACAGGAAAGTTAAAATATTTCTCAAGCACCCAGGTCCCAGTTGTTCTCACTATTCAAACCAAACCTTCAATAGTAAGCTCTATGGCTTTTCCCAACACATGGCCCTATTCTGCCTCCAGGCATTATTTTCTGGAATTCTCCCATCTACAAATTTTACATCATCCAATTGTATAGTGACCTAGCCCTTTTTTCTTGCTTCCCGTCCTTAGGAAGGCCAGTCACTGCTTTGCCCTCTCACAGCTTAGTCCTCATTTTTCCTAGTATAAAATTCAATCTCAGGGCTCCCCTGGTGGCGCAGTGGTTGAGAGTCTGCCTGCCAACGCAGGGGACACGGGTTCGAGCCCTGGCCCGGGAGGATCCCACATGCTGCGGAGCAACTAAGCCCGCAAGCCACAACTACTGAGCCCACGTGCCACAACTACTGAGGCCTGGGCACCTAGAGCCCGTGCTCCGCAACAAGAGAAGCCACAACGGGAAGCCTGCGCACTGCAGCGAAGAGTAGCCCCCAGCTCCGCAACTAGAGAAAGCCCGTGCACAGCAGCAAAGACCCAACACAGCCAAAACAAACAAATTAATTAATTAATTTTTTTAAAAAAAATTCAATCTCGGCATCAATACTAGAACCGTGAGTCCTCCCATATATGCAGTTGGCCACTACCTAGCCTTCTTCATCTGCAGATATACAGCTGGGCTTCTGTAGTATAACAAATGTGTGTTTCTGGATCTCTAGTGAATATGCTGATTCAAGAGGATCAATATGAAAATTAATTAGGGTCTTGTCAACAAGTGGGTTGGCAGTCTCACCTAACACAATCTTACACAGATTAACAGTGTATTTGCTAAATCAATTAATGGATTCACTCTCAAAATTAATAAACCACCTTGCTTCATTTTACTTTACGTGTGTAAGAAACCACATGCCTTCATATTTTTTAAGTGTGATTTTCATGCATTCCATATCCTAGCAGGTATCCAGAATATTTTCAGTATAATAAAAGTCTGAATGAAAATAGAGTCTTGAATAATAAATGACAATTGTTCTAAAAAGAACTTGAAGGAATGAGCTAAACAACCTTCAGAATACAGTAATACACGAAAGCCCAGGCATGCATCTTTGAATAATTAGACCAGCTGTGTGAGGACTACAAATGAATAAAATTGCTCAGGAACAGATAAGGTACAAGTGATGAAAGATGAGATGACAGCAGCAGCTTAATACTTTTAGGATAAAACATAACAAGTTCTGAGATGGATTAAAATCCTCAGATTTGGAGAACGTGCATGTGAATATACACAGAAAGGAAAAAGCCAACATAATGAGTAGAGTCTGGATCTGGACCAAGATCATGGCAGATTACTGACTTTCCAAACTCTTAAGATAGTAGTACTCTTGCAACTTAACAAAAAAATTAAACAGTGTACCAAAATTACAATTTCCTCCTCGTGACAAAGTAAAACCATTATTATTTAAAACAATAAGTTACTTAACAATTCTTTAACTAACTTATTCCTGAAAAATACAGTTAACTTAAAACAACTTTAAAGAATTTCATTAGCAATATGACTAGGTTACCTAAATTGACCCTCCAGCTAAAAACAAATGAAAACCCTAAAAAGATGTAACAACATTTTCGAAATAATGAGTCTCAAGAAATTTCAAAGGATCGAAATCACATAGTATGTTCCCCAACCACAGTAAATTAAACTGTAAATCAATAACAGAAAAATAATTAGAAAATCCCCAAATGTTTGGGGACATATTTGGCAACATATTTCTAAATATCCCATGGGCCAAAGACTAAATTACAAAAGAATTTAGAAAACATTTTGCACTGAACAGCAATGAAAATACAACATATAAAAATATGTGAGCTCCAGCCAAAGCAATGTTAAAGGGAATTTTAGAGAGAAATATATAGCTTCAAATATGTATTGAAAAAGAAAGGTTTAAAATCAATGATTTAACCTTCCATCTTACGACGCTAAAAAAAAAAACAGAAAATTATCCCACCCCGCCCCGCCAAAAAGTAAGATACTAAAACAAAAAAGTTAGTAAGAAGAGAAAGGAAATAATCAAGAGTGGAAATGAAATAGAAAGTAGGCATACAACAGAGAAAAATCAAAGCCAAATGTTGGTTCTTTGTAAATAAAGTTGATAACTTCTAGCAAGACTGACTTTTTGGGGGAAAAATATTTGTTACCCATACTAGAAATGAAAAAAAGTATATCACTACAAATCCTAAAGACATTAAAAGGATGATAAGATATATTATGAATAACTTTATGCCAGTAAAATGAATGAATTCCTTGAAAAGCACAACATACCAAAATTGACACGTGAAGAAACAGTAATAATTCTGTGTCATTTAAAGAATGAATCTACAGTTGAAAGTCTTCCCTTAAAGAAAGTCTTCCCTTAGAGACCCAGGTGACTTCACGGCTAAATTTTTCCAAGAATTCAGACGAAATAAAACCAATCTTACACAAACTCTTGTAGAGAACAGAGAAATGGGAAACATGTCCTCACTTACTTTATGAGGCCAGAATAACATGAACACCGATACCTGACAAAAACATTTCAAAGAAGAAAAATTACAGGCCTAAATAAAATATCAGCACATCAAATCCAGTGATGCAAAGGTTAAGACATCACGATCAGGTGTCCCCAGAAGGTTGGTTTGATAATGGAAAATATCAATTACTGTAATTTACAACCTTAAACAGAATAAAGGCGAAAAACATATAATCAACTAAGTGCCACAAAAGCAACTGGAAAGCTTCAAAAACCAACCCAAGATAAAATATCTCCCAGCAAACTAGTAACAAAACTTAATTTGATAAAGGATATCCTAGAAAACCTTCCAGTTAACATCACACTTCATGGTAAAATAGGAAACCTTTTCTCCTGTGTCTGGGAATGAGGTAAGGATTTCCACCATCACCACTTCTCTCCTACCCAATACAACAAGGCAAGAGAAAACAGTTAAAAGGTGTAAAGATTGAAGGGAAAAAACTTAAATGTCATTATTTACAGGAGACACGATTATTCATGCAGAATCTGTGCTAAGAATTAATCTAATTACCAAACCCATAATTAGGATTAATCTAATTATCAAAACCGATAATTAGAATTTAAGTGAATTTAGAAAGATCACAGAATACAAGGTCAAAATAAAAGCAATAATGAGCTCACCAGCAATTAAGAAATTATTAAGCCAGGAAATGAGTGAAGACAGAAATCCAGAGGGGTAAGCAGAGTACTGAGACTGATTTCAGGGCATCCGAAAACTTGAGGCTACCATGCTCTAAAGGCAACTTGTACATCAGGGTGCTAGGACCTTACAAGGCGTCTGGACTAGGAAAAGATGCCTAGAATTTGCCCCAAGTGAGGAGAGTCTTCTAAGAGAATCTCATAAAAAAAACCACAGAAGGCTACACCCTGAGTTTAAAAGTAAACAAATACACCACTTCCCCCCGTACCACTTTTTCCCCATCCAGGAGTCTGTAAGAAAAATTAGCTGACTCAAATCCTGACGCTGAGACAAAAGGAGGAAAAAAAGAATCAGCTGCTGAAATACAGTCTAATCTATATATCTTTTTCCTTTTGGTTAACACTTTTTGTGTCCTATTTAAGAAATCTTTGCCAACCCTAAGTTATGAAGATATTTTGTCTTCTAAAACCAGTACGGTGTTACCTTTTGTGTTTAAATCCTTAGCAACTGATTTTTGTGTATGATCAGGTCAAGACTCATTTTATTCCATATTAATTTCCAACCAACCTATTGCCATTGATTGAAAAGACCATCTTTCTTCCACTGTACAGAAGAGTCTCATCTGTGTCATAAATCAGGTGACTATGTATGTGTGAATCTGTTTCTGAACCCTAGTCTGTTTCATTAATCTATTTTGTCTATCCTTGCACCAATATCCCACTGTCTTACTGAGCACAGCTTTATAAGCTACAGTTGTGTAGTCCTCTAATTTTGTGGGTTTTCTTCTATATTGCCTTAGCTAACCTTAGTCCCTTGCTCTTCCAAATAAATGTTAGTATCAGCTTGTCTGTTTTGACACATATATAATGCCAGCTAAGATTTGTGACTGGGATTATACTGAACCTGTATCAATATTAAGACAATTGTTATCTTTATAATAATGAGTCTTTCAATCCATAAACATGGTATATCCCTTCATTTATTTAGATCTTCTTTAATTTTTCTCAATTAGCTTTTATAGTTTTCAGTGTAGAAGTGTTATATATCTTCCAAACTTATAACTATGTATTTGATGTTTTCTGATGTCACTCAAATAAATCTTAGGAAACTATAAATAACTAAGCACAGGAATTTAAAAAAGAAAAGAGATATTAAGACACATGGAGAAGAGAATATGATGGTCTAACATCTATTTAAGTCCCAGAAAGAGAAATAACAGAAAATGAGGCAGAAGCAATGCCCAATGAGATTAATGAATGAGATATTTGAATGAAAAGTTTCTAGAACTAATAAAAGACACTAACCCAAACACTCAAGCAGAACAAATGTAAAGAAATCCATCCTAAACCTATCCTAGTAAAACTACAAATAATAGCGACAAGATAAAGATCTTAAGAGCATCAGTAAAGACACTGTTTTCAAAGAAGCAATAATTGTAACAGCAGGTGACATCTCATTGGCAATAACAACGGATACCATTTTCAATTCTGGGAGGATAAAACCATCAACACAAAATTGTATACCCATCAAAAATACATCCGCAAAATGTAAGCTAAATAAAGACATTTCCAGACTAACAAAACGTGAGATTTTGAAACCAGGGGACCTCCCCTAAAGGAAAATCTAAGTGACATACTTCAAGAAGAAAATGATCCTAGATGGAAAGTCTGAGATGCACAAAGAAAACATGGGCATAGAAAGTGGTAAACATGTGAGCAAATCTAAACAGACACTGATTATGTAAATCACATAAAAGAGCAATAATATCTTAAAAGCTTTAAATAGACTTTTCTTAAAACACACAAATATAATTGCTTAACTTGATAAGAATGAGCAAAGTCTTCTAAGGTACTCATTCAGAAAGAAGATATAGCTCTTAGTTAACTTTAGTTTTGGTTAAGTATGCATGTTGAAGTGATTAGTATAACTACTGAAAGATTGGAAACAGAGTGAACAACCTCCAAACTTGCAAAGTTGGGGCAGCGGGGAATGAGAAAAGAGCAAATCAACCCACAAGTGGGCTACAAAGAAAAAGAAACACAGAAACAAGCAGAACAAATAAGAAGCACAAAATAAATTCAAATATATCAGTAATTAACATTAGTTATAAACGAACTTAACTGTTCCAATTAAAAAGCAAAGGTAGACCGAATTAAAAATATTTTGAAAAATACACTTCAAAGAACCAAAAATCACAAAGATCACATTATCTGAACACATGGAATTAACCTAGAAATCACATGAAGAGGTAAAAAAAACTGATTAAGTAGAAAATGCCTTTTAGGTTAAGCAGTTAAGAAACAAATCCCATCAAAATATCATCAGTTAACTGAGCCAGAGGTCATCTTCCCCAAAGGGATGCTGCAAGCGTTTAAGTGGAAGGACACAGGGAATAGAGGAAACACTCACTGATGCCCTCCCAAAATGTCTCCGATGCCTGACTGTTCAGTTACCTCTTTTTCTGATAGAAATCATTCAGTTCAAAATACTGATTTCTGCACTAATGTGATAACTATGGGCCTCACCAAATTTAACAAACATTGTATCACGAGTATATTCTTAGGTTTCTTTTCTTCCTCCTCTTCTATTTCTCCAGTCACCTCTTGGTTAAGAATACATTCCTCCACCAATCCAGTGACAAACACCACCAGAATTTCTTCAGGGGGCTGGATTAGGATTTTATGGATTACTTTCAATTTGCCAAATGCCCCACCACTGGTTATTTCTAGTCATAAACTTGGATTTGCTGTTTGATCTCTCTATTACCTAATAAACATGCTGAACAAGCAGTTATTTCTAGTATTTACTTAATAACTATCACTTCTGAGTCCAGAACAGTGTCACTTATAAAGAGAATGCTACAAAATGAGTGTATGGTTAATGATGAAACAAGAAAGATTTGACTAAGGAGGATACCACGTGTTTTTACGACAATCCCTTTACTAAGAGATATGGAGGGGGGGGCCTACAAGAAAAACCACTTTCTATTCTCTCTGCAATTGATTTGATGAAATTCTAATTAGGACCAGAAGACAGACCCAGAACACTTCTTAAGGTTTTTAAACTGTTTCACAAGTCTATTACCATTACATTTCTAAAGAAATAAACTGTTATCACCACTCCACCTCCTGCAACTGATCCATCATCCTATTCCTGAAACATTCGCCCCTAGGAAAGCCTCTTGAGTGCAAGTAGCCAGCTCCTGACCTGTTGCTAGCGTGGACATCTCCTTCTCCTTCCCCTTCTCCTTCTCCCTCGGAGCCATCTCCTTCCTGATGTCCGGTGGTGGTGCTGATGGCACCAGTGCTTGAACTGACACTTCCTGGTCCAGCCGGATGCCCCTCTGCTGTGGCATCACCATAAGCACTGCTCCGGCCAGATACTAGAGGGAAATGGTTTAAAAAGTGCAAATCAACTCCCAAAGCACGGTGGAATCCAGTGCATTCTGAAGTCAGCAATTACCTGACTCTGGTAGCTTTAGAAAATTTTTTTCTTCTGTGTGAAGGTCAATAAGGATTGAATTCACGATTTCGGCCCCACAGGACTAAATGACTAAATGACTTAATGACTCTCTGGGTACCCAAAGAACAGAAGATCCACCCACAAGAACAATTAATCTCAACTGTTGATAAATTTCCATCTCATACCCCAGAAGAAATATATACTGATTTGGGAATCTCAAAATGATCAGCTACTCTGTATCTCTTCCACAAAAAATTTTCATATCCAATTTTTAAGCAGAGACTGATTTTAAGATCAAACCAAAATGGCCTGTCATGCTTCCTCATTCTAGAAGCCCAACCCCCACCAGCTAGTACAGATGGCCTGCTATATTAATATACCAGATCATTAACAATGGGACTGCCCAAAATCTCTTCCCCAACAGAAGAAGCAAAAACCACCGTAGGACTGATTTCAAAGTCATACCATAACTGTTTTCAATTAATCATGATTTGGGATTATGTATGTCATTTCTTTCTTCCACTAACAGATAATTAAACTTCCCTTTGCTGAAACCAATCCTAGGACCCAGGCAGGGATTTCTATTTTGTCCCCACCCTCTCTGCCCAAGGATATCAGGACCTCCAGCCATATTACCACTGTGCTCGCCAGCCACCGAGTCCACTGCACTTCCCCCGCTCTCGGAGCCCACACTACCACCGTGGTCAGCAGGGGAGGTCCGAAGGGTGGAACCATCAGTTGCTGCTGTGCTGCCCTCGTCGTCTGAGGCTGGAGCTGAGAGAGTAACGACAGCTGTTACAGGTAAAAACCCCTCTTTGGAGCAAAAGCATCAAACTACATAGTGCAGAAGACACAATGCAGTTTATACATCCTGTTGTCAAAGAAAAAAGGGAAGGATTTGCTTTGCTGGTTAATCACTAACAGGAACAAACACTATACATGGTGCATTGCAAACAGTACTTAGACAGAAGTGAAAACCCAGTTCACTGGGCATTTCCTTCGCTGTTACATCACAATGCAAGTAAAACAGTGCAGAGATTCAAGAAGAATCTGTGACGTGGACACTCAGTTTTCTAGCTAAAATGCTTCACGGTCACCATAGTCTAGGTGTTACTGACACCTGCTGAGATTGGAAAATAGCCATTACCATTCAAAAGCATAGATTCTGAATTTTCATGAGATTTGTTTTGCAATCAATTTATGCTTATGCTAGGAAATCACTTATCATGAGCTCTCAAATCAACCCTGTCTGTTTTTTTAATCAGATGGTCCAGAGGGGAGCTCATTCGGAAATTTCAAACTTCCTAATCATCCTCATCAGATGCTAATAATGAAGCAAGGAAATTCCCCAGAGACAGCCACAGCATCCAGGATCAGGGCTGAGCTGAGACAGGAGGAAAATGCTGGATGAGATACATGGGGGAGAAAAGCCAAGACAGCCACAGAGCACAGCAGGAACACAACTGGCACAGCACAACAGGGACCTCCAAGCCTGAAATGACAGCAACTAAAGAGACCTAAGAAAAGCAACAAGCCATGGCAGCAGGCGAGAGGGGACAGCCAGTTTCTCCCTTTCTTATCTATCCAGGATAAAACGCCCAAAACAAGAAACAAAGAAAAAAAAAAAAAGAAAAGAAACAAATAGAGGGACACCTCAGTCTAAAAACTCTCAATCAACCCTTAAATACTCAGGGGCTGATTTTCCAGTAGATTGTTCAGATGTTCCATCCTCCTCTATTTGGTCCAACTCTCCACTCAGGACATATTTTTTTTCTTATCAGATTAGGAAAAGTGATTGAAAGTAAATACAAAATGAGGTCTGAAGATTTCCTATGCATTTGAATTGTCCATAAAAACCCTACCCACCAAGCTCAGATCCCACGCTGACCTGAAGTGTAACTCAGCTTCTTGTAGCTTCGCTTTTATTTGCAAATGAAGAGAAAAAAGTTAAAAGGTTTGAGCGCCATTTTTTGTCTCCCTTTTGAAACTGCCTAAAATGTTAGAACTCTGGTGAAGAACCCTGAAAGCTGTGATTTAAGCTCTAAAGCCGATCAACCTGCAAGCTGTTCTCTTGGCCTTTCCTTGGGGAATCAGCTGAAGCCAGGCAGCATGCAAAGTGTAGGGAAGCAGAGCCATGAAAGCCTTTGCCAAGCCGCATCACTATGCCTTCCACACCCGCATTTCTAAAGCAAAGGCACAAGCAAGAAGTCCAGGATGGCCTGTCAAAGCAGCTGCCCATTACACTCTCACAGCGTTGGAAACGAGGCCTGAGGGTCCTGGGGCCCTGAGCCGCGCTCCTTGCTGTGGACAGTTACCTGATGCTGTGGTGTCAGAGAGGGTTCCTGCGTCCAGAGAGGAAGAGCTGGGTGCCTGGCCGGACAGCCCCAGGCTCTGCAGGCCCAGGGCACTGCTGCTGCTGCCTGGGAAACAAGTGGAGAGTGAGCACAGCATCCCCTCCAGACCCCATCCACAGCGCCACCTGGCCACCTGCTGCCCTCAGGAGTCTAAACTCACCAGTGTGTGACCCCCTCTGGCCTAGAGGAAGTTACTCAACAGCCATTGCTGTCTACCCACCAAATTTAGTTACAGAGATGGTGGAAGCCTTCCTTCAGCTCAGGCAGGACACAGGCTGGAGGAATCTAACAGATTTGGGAGGAAATAATCCAAAAGACCAAACTAACAGAAACTATGAGATTGGCTCCAGACTAAAAACCCCACCGTGATCCTTCTCACTCTCCACCTGTATCTCTGAACAGCCCTCACCCAGATCAACCTCTCCCCAAATCTGGGGATGAGCCAAGTCAGCTGGATATCAGTAACTGCCAAACCCTCTTTCCTGTGCAAGGCCAATGGGCCACTGTGTTCCTGGCATTGCCTTCTACCTTGCTGGTCCTGCTGCAGGCTCAGGGCAATGGCTAGTTCAACCATGGTCTCGTCATCTGCATCAGGCGGGATGTCCAGCATGGGGGGGAAGCCCTCTGCGCCTGCCAGCAGGGCCTCCAGGGGAGAGGGGTTGCCATTGTTGACATTTTCAGCTGTCTCCAGGACCATCGACTCAGACTGCAGAGAGAAAGCTCTGTCAGTGTCCCGTGGTAAACGGCAGCTTATGGAAGTCCACTGAATAAGAGCTGGAGGAGAGTTCTGAGGCTCCTCCTCCCCACTCCTGCTGCCAGAGACTCACCACCATCTCAAAGTCTCCATGGTCCACCTCACTCTGTTCCTGGCTTTCCTGACGGATATGACCACCATTCGGGATCCCTGACGACTGCATTTTCTCATCTGCGTCATCATCATCATCATCATCCTTGTCTCCTGAGTCAAAGAAACCCGAGTCACCTGAAGGCGCTTGCTCTTTCCTCCCTCGGCGTGTGGTAAGATAAGCTATATAGCAAACAAAAACCAAGACAAGCAAGCTACCAGCTAGTGCCCTGTGCTTTAGAGATAAATTCCAGGGAGCCATGCCTGGCCTTGTTCTCCTGCTTCCTGGACCTAGCAGGATCTGGGAAGGTGGGGCTGGCAGTGACAGCCTGCTCCACTTAGGAGAAGTCTTTTCCAGCTGATGAAGGAAAACAAAAACAAAAACCCTTGGATCCCATAAAGCAGAAAAATCTAAGACCAGCAGGTCCCATGAGCTTGTGTCAACCCTCAGGAGACCCTGGACAAGACAGGGAAAATAATACTATTGAGATGTTTATCTATTATCTGTCACGGCAGCTTGGAGTGTTATCTTACTTTTTTCCCCCAAAACAACTGGGTCAGTGAGATTTTCACACTACATAATCATTAAGAGAAAAACCAACTGAGATGTGAAACCATCGAATGAATGCTGGTTCTTTCAGCACAGCACTATAGGTCCTACCCGGACCAGCTTCTGAATGAAGGGGAAAAGCCTTCTAAAAAGGGAGAAGCCCAGGTTAGACTCCTAATTATCAGAAAAGGATGGAGACCTTGCCTTCCACTCAATGGGCTGAAAAAGTATGTGGATATGACCTTAACTGGAAACATAAACTATCTGGACTCTAGCTTCTCCACAGAGAAAAGATGCACAAACTGTTGCCTGACTCATCAAAAGCTTAAGATGAATGATACTCAAGGAAGGTTGTCTGAAGGTCGTGAAGCTGCATGCGCTCCTCTAAACCTGCACTGGACCACACAGTAGCCACAGCCACTAGCTACAATGTGGCTAGTCCACATGGAGATGTGATGTTAGTGTATATAGTACACACTAGATTTTCTTTTTATTATTGGAGTATAATTGCTTTACAATGTTGTTAGCTTCTCCTGTACAATGAAATGAATCAGCTGTATGTATACCTATATCCCCTCCCTCTTGGACCTCCCTCCCACCCACCGCCCCACACTAGATTTTTAAGACAGTACAAAAAAAATTTTTAAGAATGGAAAATATTTTACTAATAATTTTTTATATTAATTATGTGTTGAAATAATATTTCTGATATATTGAATTATTAGTAAGTTAATTTCAAATATTTCTTTTTACTCTTTATCATGTGACTAAAATAAAATTTTAAACCATGTATGTGACTTTCATTGGAAGTTTAACTTCTGAGCTAAACCAAGTAACCAGAGTTACACAATATACTACTGCTAAGATTTAGACAATTGGTAGAATTGCTTTTCCTAAAATGTTAAATGTTATGTCCTTGACTTGTATCCAAGTGTATCAAGAGGGAAATCTCTTGTGAAATTTGCTGTCAATCTTACTGTAGGTAAGTCCCCTGAAGATACTACCCATTAGGCAACAAAATGGACCCTTAATGTAAGAACTTTCATGCGGGGAAATTTTTCATTTCCTGAAAAATGGCGGGTTTTTTCTTCAGTCACTGTGATTTTTGAACCGTTCTCATCTTATTTTCACTCTGGCTTTTGGGAAGATTTCAGCCAAAAATAAGATCTTCACTTAACAACCATGTAGGACTCTGTGATGTAGATTTTACGTCCTTGGCTTGATTTTACTATTGTACCTTTATTTTCCCCTGGCCTCGATTTTCCTTCTTTTTATTCTATTTACTATGCGTTTCTTATACACCACCTTCAATTCTTCATGGAATAAGGCGGCGTAAAACAATGGATACATAACCAGAAGTCTCCAGGGCCTTGGTCAACATGAGCAGCACGTCCTAGTGCTGTATTTCCCTTCTCCCCACCACCACACTCGCACAAGCCTAAACCCAGACCTCACATTACCCATTGGAGTGTTGCTTCGAGGGGAGGAGGGCAATGTCACATGTCTCCGCTTGTTCCTCGGCCTTAGGACTCGAATTAGAGCTTGTTTACAAGAGAAGCTCACAGCAGGATCCTGAGGTTGAAAGGAAACCATCATTCTTAGGTTTTAATATTATTCACGAAACTGTCTATAAAACACTTTCCTTTCTTGGACAATCACATGCATGTGGAAGATCTGCCTGCTCTCACCTGAACCCTGCTGAATCAGGTCAGCAGTTAAGCCCTTTTCCCCGACCTGGCATATAGAAGCCTCATATGCTACATTCTTGTATCTTAGTTCCTGGTAATAAACTGGCAGGTCATTTGGCCCTGAAGTCCCTTTGGCTGTCTAAAAATTGGTTTTGGCTTTTCATCAGATGATCAGGCTCACTTAGCTCTGTGCTAAAATCAGTACTTCCAACGCTAGCTTCTGTGCCAGAGTCACTGGAAATAGATCTTGATGATGTTCGTTCAGGTACTCATTTAATTAATACTTACTTAGCATTAACTATGAAGCAACCATCAGCATATTCCCTGGGGACTCAGCACTGAACAAAACAAACCAAGTCCATTCCCTTCCCAAACCTTTCTTTCCACGGAATGAGTAAGATGTTAAAGGTTTTACTGATATGTAAAATTCTTAATTCCCATTATACCCTCCTTTAAGTCTGTTTTATTTCATTAATTAGCAAACATAAAAAAAATTTTTTCCAGACATTCCCAGATAAGGATTATCTGGGGTTGTAATGATACGTACAGGACACAATAGCATCTGCATGTATATCTTGGATGCTGTATTAATACAGTCCAGCTCACAGGTACAGTAGCCATGGATAATGTCTACCAGAGCATTAACGGTAGCTTCAATATGAGTTAGGCCTACAGGGGAGAAACAGATGGTGAAAAAACTTCTAACTACTTGACAGTCAAAGACAAAAGTACAAACTCTTATGCCCACGTAAAGGTCAAGCTAACAAGAAAATGACAAGCACACACAGAAAAACAAACAAAACACAGACAGAGAATGTAGGCTGTAGGCATTGTTTGTGATTTGTTTTATTAACAGTCTCCTAAATCTCCCAAACTGTCTCCAAAAGCCTTTCCAAATAACCTGCATCACAGAAATAAACAGGTGTCTACTCTCTATGGATACCAAGAGACAGGGTAGAGAAAATGTGAAGAGCTGAGCAGAGTCTAAATGTTCCCTACTATCCCCAAACCTTAGGTGAAAAAGATGACCCTAACAGGCCTTTTGGGTTTACTGCCCAATCAATGTCCAAACACAAATGAGTAACAGGGGTCCTTCTACTTTTCTAGATTGCTATTCAGAACCTTATTACTCTTCCACCTAAAAACCTTAGACAGTGTGAAAAGTTAGATACCAAAGGCAGCAGTAGCTTAGAAAAAAATAATTCTCTAGTATGATGTTTTTGGGGTTTTGTTTTAAATAAATAAATTTATTTATTTATTTGTTTGTTTGTTTATGGCTGCACTGGGTCCTCATTGCTGCGTGCGGGCTTTCTCTAGTTGCGGCGAGTGGGCTTCTCGTTGCAGTGACTTCTCTTGGTGCGGAGCATGCTCTCTAGGCGCGCGGGCTTCAGTAGTTGTGGCACACGGGCTCAGCAGTTGTGGCTCGCAGGCTCTAGAGCGCAGGCTCAGTAGTTGTGGTGCACGGGCTTAGTTGCTCCGCGGCATGTGGGATCTTCCCAGACCAGGGATCAAACCCGTGTCCCCTACACTGGCAGGTGGATTCTTAACTACTGCGCCACCAGGGTAGTACCCTCAAAAGACTTTTTTTTAAACAATTATAAACACCACTAAGGGCACACGCACGCACACACTTCTTTATGTGAAGTTCAATCCGACATGAGAGATACAAGAAAGTCCCACTTCTCTGCTACACTGCTAAATTCCTCTATCAGGAACATTGATCTCACAGGCTTCTGTTTCCTAAATATTCACTAAATATCCACTCTGGAAGAGATGGATGATGAAGGCTAAAGGTGAAGAGTTCAATCTGTTCCAATAAAAAACTTACATCAGGCTTCACTATCAAGTATCCCTTTTAACATGATACCTGGCAGGCAGGCAGGTGCCAAGAAGGCATTCTTGGGTTTGGATGCATGGAGTTTCCAGAAGTGGTTCACCAGCTGGGTGATGAAACTACAGCAGTCTCCCTCCAACTGCTTCTGAGGTTCTCTCCCCTCATCCGCTCCTTCTAAGCAGGAGAAAAAAAAAATTATTAACGACGGTAAATCTAAGATGGAATTTAATTTGTTTTAAGGTTAACTCAGGTCAAGGAAGCTTGCCTGGGGAGGGAGTTTCAAGTGGGGCCCCAGTCAATATGCCAACTATCCCTAGACTCCAGCAGGCACATCTAGGAAAAAAACAGTCTGGGAAAGGAATATCACAGAAAACATTGTATGTTAGAATTAAGTAGAAGGGGAGCATTTAGGAGCTTACAGCAGATTCAGAGATCTCAGGTGCAACTGTTCAACTTCTAAAAGCTAGGGGAACATCTGCAATTTTCTAGAATGATTCGTGAATTACAGTATTAGAGGAGGAACAGGATGATGACAGCATATGGAAATAGGGAAATAACAGAACTGTAAAGGCATCAATAAGCTCTATTTGATGAAAGCAAAGCAGGTTTGGTACCCAGCCAATGTGAGGAGAGAGGAGGAAATAGAATCAAGCACTGAGAAAGGCTACAGATATTAATAAAATACTGGCAAAAGCACAGCACGAAAGCAAAAGACATGATCCTATTACTTTAAAGCAACCAGGGCACAAACTTAACTTTACCCTGAAGATCTTAAAAGAGGTAGTAAATTCAGAGACAGATTATATCTGATGTCCAGAGCACTAAATAAACTCAAGAGTAATCCAAGGGGTAAGCACTGGAAACAGTATTTACTTAGAACGATACAATTCTAATGTCAAAAGCCCTTCAAGATATAAAGACAAGAGAGTAAAATCCCTGTCTCAGAGCATGAAGTCAGTCAGAAGCCAGTGAGAACAAGAAGAAGATGAGAGAGTAAAAAAGGTGGTGTAGTAAGCAGATTTCAGGACCACGGCCATACAGGCCAAGTTCACCTGTTTCCATCTGGGGCAGCTTTGACTCCGTAAAGTGGACAAGGTTGTTAGGGCGCATGATGGCAATGGAGCGAGCTGTGATCACCAGCCTCTGGAAGACCTCAGGGTCCAAATCCTTGCCTTCTTTGCTGGATGTGTTGAGACACTGCACAGCTTTGCTCAGCAAGGCCTGATCCTACAACAGAAGAATCACAGAGGATGAACCAAAAGCAAGGAAGGCCTGGGTACTAAAGCACAGAGGAGGGGGGAACTGACAGATCATCAGGATGGCTACCTCCTCTCAAGAGAACAGGTTAATTACCGTTGACTACCTGGAACAAATCTTCAAAGCAGCCCAACACAGTTCAACTTCTTCATATAATAAAACATTAAAGACGCTTAAAAAAAAAATCAAAAGCCATGAAATCAGTATCGAAGTATGATAGGAAAACTAGAAATACCAGCCGATTCTCCAGAGCTACAACATCCCAGATCTCCTTCCTATGGAAGTCATTTCTTTGCAGGATCATACCAAAGCTATGTTTCCAAAATCGCCTTTCCTTGAGAGGTTCAGCAGGTTAAACTCACATTTCTCAGTTCTCTGGGTTGGAGACACAAAAGCTAACCAAGGCATCCAGGCTGGTGGCTTCCTCCTCATGGATCTGAACTGTCGACAATCTTTTCCATTTTTAGAAACTGGCCTAACTTACTGCCTTCAGTCGCTACTTACTTTTATAGGTGAGACCCTCTCTCCCCAGATTTCCCCCTCAGTCTCTCCAACAACCACTTACCAAATTCATCACAAGCAAGTACACACACCTCACTGAGGGCTGTGGCACAGCTGCAGGAGTGGCAACACCAGCAGCCCTGACCTCCTGAGTGACTTCCCGCCCCACTCTTCCAGTGAGAAGCCACCCCTACTCAAGCATCCCTCCCCTCCCTTCCTTAAATCTTCCTGATCCTATTAGAGTAACAGAACAAAATGAATGCAAACCAGTGGCCCATTACTGGCTTGTCCTCATTTTGAGTGATATTCATTAATTTCTCAGGAGAAACTTTACGACGTACGGGTCTAATCTCAACGCTCTCCTCTCCCCACCTTACTTTGCTACGCCTTTGCTTTACATCCAAAAACCCAACTTGCTTGATTCCCTGTCAGTACCACAACTTACGCTTCGACAGAAGGCACCCCTGATTACCTTGTGGCTGTGATAGGCTGAGCGGCTGGTGTGCAGGCTGGCCAGAAGGCTCTTGGACTGCTGCTGGACACTGGCAGGCGCTGGCAGGGACAGCAGCAGAGTGGCCAGCTCCTGAGCTGCATTCTTGTTTCTCTCCTGATGCAGAAGACAGCAGGGTTGTCCCTAACCCCACCAAATCCACGCAGGATAAACTGCCCACACGCTGCCCCCCCACGCCTTCCTCCGTTCTCGGCCACCAGGACTAGGTTAGGCTCCATGGACCACAAGGAGCAAAACACAGAATTTCAGAAATTACAATCCTCACACGATACAGGTGAGGAGAGTCCAAGGTCATGACTCCCAGAACAGTGTTCTTTAATCAGAACACTGATCATTCATCCTATTCTACAAAACACTCTCACTACGGGTCCCCCAAAAGTAGGACATAAGGCCTTAAGCTGAAGACTCCTCTGGATCATCTTTGCAAATCAAGATCATGCTATAGGGGCTTCCCTGGTGGCGCAGTGGTTGAGAATCCGCCTGCAGATGCGGGGGACACAGGTTCGAGCCCTGGTCCGGGAAGATCCCACATGCCGTGGAGCAACAAAGCCTGTGCACCACAACTACTGAGC
>NC_041216.1:18731838-18735486 GCF_002837175.3 Physeter macrocephalus
CTGTGCTCCGCAACGGGAGAGGCCACAACAGTGAGAGGCCCGCGTACCACAAAAAAAAAAAAAAAAAAAAAAAGAAAGAAGAAAAAAGAAAAAAGAAAAGAAAAGATTATGCTATAAATGTTCTTTAGCTGCAAGGCTTCGAGGCCTCTGATGACTCCACTGACTTCCTGCCTCTTCAGAAAGCTCCCACGTGCTTTAAAAAAGTAACTTGCCTTCTCGATGATTGGGCCAACAGCAAAGCAGCTTTCCAGGGCTTCTAAAGAACTCACAACCAGCCTAGGGAGACAGGAAAGCCGGTGTGAGTACAACAACCCCTCTCTCTGCCCGGTGCTTTAGCCTGCACAGCCTACAGCCGTGAGGACCTTGGGGACAGCTAATGAATGCCAAACACAAAATCAAAGCACAATAAGACCTGCCACAGGCACCATGCATATCGTTTCCTTGTGTTACAGGCCAGAAGAAACCTGGCTCCTGCTCGGAGATCAACCTGAGGCCATGTTCATAATCCGTAACTCAAAGACAGGGCTTTTCTTCCTCAAAGAGGATAAATGTGCTTCCTCCTGCTGCCTGTGGCAGGGATCCCTGAGAAGGGCTTAACAGTCTTGATGCAATGGGACCCGAAGCTCAGGTGCCCCATAGATCAGTAGGCAAAGGGGACGCACTAAGGGAAAGGTTAAAACCATCTTCTTATACTGGGAGAGCTGGGGTTATATTTTACTTACACCTCCAAGAAAATGCACAAAGGCACTTCGTATGAGTTCCCCAAGTACGGAGAAGAGAACAAACTGTATTTTCAGGTGCACACCAACTGCCAGCGTTCAAAGGGTATACTACAAAGCACCTTTAAGAAACTGGGCAATTTTCTCTAAGGGAAGGATAGGAAACCCAACCACTGAAGGGTACCAAGTGACACGCTCCCAAGGGCTCACTCCTGTGGGTTTAATGCAGCACAGTGAAAAGACCAACATCCTGAGGGCTGAAGCTCTGGACAGAGAGGGGAAAGTGTGGAGAAGGCAGCTGGAGAGAAAAAGGTCAAGGGGCAGAGGAAGGCAGTAAAGAGCCAGGAAAGAGAGACCTGGGACATAAAACCACGGTGGACAGAACAAGCTCTCTGGTGGCTTTTCAGACAGTAGAACTTTTCCACTGTCCCGGCGCCCCCTCCCCGCTTCTCATCCGCTGTAGAGAGGGAGCAGAGAGGGATGGGGTAAGGAAGGGGAGGTTAAGAGTCTCAAGCGGCCGACACCAAGCACGCACGTACAACCCTCCGCATTCTCCACTCTGACACGGGACAGCTCTGCAGCCATGCAATGACTAGAACAGAAAGAAGCAGGAGGACTTTTCCACAGAAGCGGAATCAACGCAAAGCCACGCCATCAGTTACACCACTCTGACACACACTCGCTCGTGCAGAGAAAAGAAAGAGGGCATACTAACCGGTCCAGCTTGGTTAGGGACTCAGTTTCAGAACTTGGGGGAGAAGCAAAAGAAAAAAAAGGAAAAAAATGTGAAGCTCAGAGAAACCTGGAAATACATCCTAAGCAAACAATATAAGAATAGGGTGGGGGGGGCGGAAGAAAGAGAGAGAAAAGGGGTTGGGTGGGGAGGCTGCTGGCGGGAGGCCGTGATTCCAAGCCAGGCTATTCCTACAACTTACAATGTAAGAACTTAACGTCTTACATCCCGCATCTACCACGGCAAACCAGCAGCTCCCTAGCGCAAAGAAGCCAAGCGCAATGCTTAAGAAGGCCACTGGGGGGAGGCTCAGGAGGCTCTGAACTCTGCTACAAGATGCCTGGGACAGCCTCTTGCCAGCAGTGTTATTACCACGTGAAGGAGCTGCTGCAGAGGAAGATGAGAAGACGATGAAATCGGAACGAAAGGGAAGATTTTTCCCTATAACTTCAGCAAGACTAGATCCTAATCTATAATACTGGCTTAAGCATCTTCTGGTCAGCAGCCTCCAGCTACTCCAAAGGGTACCTGAGCTTATTAAGAGAAGGGAAGGGACAGAAGGGTCCAGGCAGAGCCTTGGGAGTCAGATGGCTCTGAGCCGCCTCCAGGCCTTGTTGGCACACTAAGGAGACACTGAGTGAAATCCTGAAAAAATCACAGGCCAGACTTGGGACACTTAGAGGCTCACTCTCTCGAGACACAGGTTCTGCTGGGAGAGTGAGAACCGGTGAGAACCGAAGTTGGCCCCTGCCAGTGCTGGTACCTCTCCAGGACAGTTCCACTTGTGGTGGTAGGGGCAGCTGAGTCACTGTCTCCAGTGCCATTGCTCTGGCTCAGGTTTGAAGGACAGATGTTGCTGACGGAGGCAGAAGGGAATTCTTCCGGGGGCTCATCAGGCCAGCCAAACTGCTCCTTAGTCTTGCCATAGACTTTTACAGCATCGATCATGGTGACACCTGCTGGATCCACCGAGGCCCCAACTGCAGTAAGCAAGAGCAAGC
The DNA here is from genome assembly GCF_002837175.3 of Physeter macrocephalus. Lineage (NCBI taxonomy): Eukaryota > Metazoa > Chordata > Mammalia > Artiodactyla > Physeteridae > Physeter > Physeter macrocephalus. The sequence continues at coordinate 18,734,292 of NC_041216.1, forward strand.
CTTTAGGAAGCACATTCTCTGAAGGGTTACCACCACCACCTCCAAAGCAAAGACCAGACTAGTTTGGACAAAGTAGCAAGCCTCATCAATTCCACAGGCATAGGGGAACTTTATCTCCTGAGACTTCAGTAGCACTTTCATCTTGTATAGCTGCTGAATACGTGTAGAAACAGTTCCATGGAACAAAAGCCCATGAAGTCTCCTACGCAGAAGAAGAGTCCCCAAACACCGGTGTAGGGATCCTCTGGCGCTATCAGGGTACCATATCTCCCAACTCCACCCCCAGGGATCTCTAAACACACCTTTTGTTCAAAGAACAGATCATCATCATGAATGAATACCAACTGCAACTGTTTCCGGAAGGAAAGGTATCAGACAGGTGGCCAGTAAATGGTAGGGAAAGTTGCCCACCTTATGAAAGCTCAGGGATGTGTACACTCTGAGGGTTTAAAGGCATTGCTAAACATCTCTCAGTGACATGTGCCCTGAGGCCTGCATCGGCGCCTTAAGCAAGCCTTGCGATTTCACATGCTAATCTTGCTGCCTAAGCACGCAGGCAGCCCCATCAGCAAGGCTACCCAACCCTACAGAAGTGAGCCCTGAAGCAGAGTTTTACCCTGTCTTTACCCCTCCCATTCTCGAGTATATCCCTTTCCTGTCATCTTGTTTCCTTTATATCTCAAACGAAGCTCAAAGTTTCATGATGGCAGAGACCACAGAGCTATCAGTAGAGCAGAGGGTTCCTAGAACACTGGAAAGCCACAGAGAAGTGGCCACCCAGTCAGAATTCATAACGAGAAGGATACAGTCTACGCCAGGGGCTGGGGACTCACTGAAGAGGTTCAGCTTCTTATCGGCCTGCAGGGCTTCTTCCCTGGTGAAGGGGAAGTCAAACCAGCGTGAGCGACTCAGGTTAAGCTGCATGGTTCTGCCAAAGATCTCAATGTATGATGGGGCCCGTTCAATTGCCTGGGTCCCAATCTGGATCCGCATGCCTGTCATCACCATAGTGCTGTTGTTGTTACTGATCTCAATGGTGAAGCCACCAGGCTGGAGGGAGAAGAGGCACATATCATAAAATTATTGCAAGTTCTTAAGGGCAAACTTTCGATCCTTCCTGTGACAGTGACATAACGTGTGATCCTACAAAAGACCTTTATCCTTTTTTTTTTTTTTTTTTTTTTGGTTTGCGGGC
>NC_041216.1:18735533-18808746 GCF_002837175.3 Physeter macrocephalus
GCTCAGCGGCCATGGCTCACGGGCCCAGCCGCTCCGCGGCATGTGGGATCCTCCCAGACCGGGGCGCGAACCCGGTTCCCCTGCATCGGCAGGCGGACGCGCAACCACTGCGCCACCAGGGAAGCCCACCTTTATCCTTTTTAACTCCTCAGCACTGACTTCTTTTCTTCCAAGGATGGGAAAACAGAAGCAGGGAGTAGATGCTTCAGTTTCAGGCTTCTTTCTCCCCAGCATTAACCACCTCCTGCTGCCCTGTGCACAGTAACTCTACTGACAACATGGGAATAGGAGCCCTTTGGCATGGAAGTGAGAATATTCATTAATTCTAGGGATCATGAAACTAGAACCAAGGGTTAATGACTGTGAGTCTTGCATTCTAAGAGTAGATGTGTCCTCAAACCTTCTAAATGTGTCCTCGAGGCCTTCTACCCAGCGACTGAACCCAGCACGGTGCAGTCAGTCCTCACCTTGGTGTTGGCCACATACATGCCAGTGGAATTCAGCCGGTGCTTTATCTGTTGTGCGTTGTAGACCTGCAGGAGGTCGTTACCACCAAACTCCACATCTGTCAGCTGCTGGTTGTGCTCAAAGAAGTCAATGGGGAAGGTCACTTGGCTAGATGTGCGAGTCGCTGTGGGGAAGAGCGTCAGGTCGCCACGGAGCGACATCAGTGCGCTCCCTACCACCTCTGTGCCCCTAGGCGCACACGTACACTCCCTCATCCTTCTAGGCCAACTCGGGATCATAAGGTTTGCATCAGTATGATGCCTACACGTGGTCAGCTGTCCAACAGCCATCCTCCCCAACCACAACACAACCTAGCGGGGCGAAGGAATCTGATGTCAGTATTGGGTACACTTAATAACAACAAGCTCTCTCAGAGCTGGTTTATTTAAAATAAACAAAGGAAACTATTTCTTTATAGGAGGAGGAGCTGCATGATTATCTCAAACATAGACTCTAGAACAAATTCCAGATAGTGGAGTGAATCCTGTAAAGATCTTTGCTCAGCCCGAGTCACTCACTCCTAAACTCAAGCTTTCACTCCCTGAAGAGTCCTCCTCCAGCACTCAGGAGCAAAGACTTCCAGCTCAGACACCTATGACGGCTTCTACACCAGTCGGCGAGAATGAACCAGCCAAAGGATCTACTCCTCAATCAGTTCCATCCTGCACACCAAATCAGGGAAGCCATTTTTCTTAAACCCAGAGAAAACCATCTCAAACCAGGTCCAAGAGAGAATTCTTTCCTGGGCATCTAGGAACTGCTGCCTGAAGTGGACAGCCAACAGATGCTTGCTGTGCGCAGAACGTGAGTGGCCTCAGGAACCTTGACTCTGCTTCTGAGAAACTAGCTAGCACAATCTCTACCTTTATGAGCCGCACAAGCAAGACAGTCCCTGTCTCTTCATGGCTATCTACAACGGTCTACTCTAAGTCCCCGCCCCCTACCAGTCTTCCGAGGAGGGGCCTTACTGACGGTAGCTGTTTTGCGCTTTCGAACTGGCTTCATTATGCTGATGACACTGCTGGGCTGTAGGGAGGGCTGAAGCCAGTAGGAGGTGCTCTCCACGTTGGCCATGTAGATGCGCAGGCTGCCGTCCTCACACAGCAAGATCATCGTTGTCCGCTGCTGCTCGCTGCAGGCTGTGTGCCTGATGGCGACCATGTCCTGGATCTAGGAGGGGGGACAGAGGAGTGCTAGTTCCCGCACCTACAGATCAGAAGCTACGGAAAGAAGCAGAGAAGCAACTGGATTCATGGTCAACTGAGGGGGTGCTGAGGCTGCCAAAGAAAAGGCGTCTAGGAGAAAATTCTTCTATAGGCCTCCACTGAAAGAGCTGGCAAAGTGACGTGGCATACAAATATAAAAATAGAGCAGGTTCACAGTCTATTCAAGTGATGGGAGAACGGGGCGCTGACCTTTGCTTTGGCAGGAAGAGTCTTAATCTCCTGGATGAGGAAAGTGTCTGGTTTCACCATAACCACCAGGGGCACTCCTGTAGTTTGCTGGACACAACACACCAAGCCAGGGTGGTTCATCACCTCAGACCACTGGCAAAGGGCGGGAGACGTCTTACTGCCACCATTGGAACTACAGACGACAAAAGTGGCCACAGTTAGGATGTCCATCACCCTCTAACAGTTCTTTTCTTGACCTAAAGGCCATCCTCACGAACCACTGGACTCTCAGAGCAATATACCCACCCACGGACTCCAACGACCCACGAGTCTCAGTCTTATTCCGAGCCATATAAATACTCTCATACACCCCCATGTGTGCCCCCAGCAGGAGTCCTGGTTTAGGATCTCAGTCAGCTGCTGGGTTCCGCTGTCTGAGGGAAACAGGTGGCCCTATGTGCGTAAGGCTGTCAACTGCATAGGGAGGGCCAAGGAGCTGCCAAAGGCTGATGACCCGTTGTCCTTTTAAGAATTTCCAAGCACATCAAGCTACGTATGAATGGTATCCATTTTATTTCATCTCAAACCGGGTAATTCACAAAATACAGGCCAGAGAGAAAAGTGCTTTTCAGTGGCAGATAAGAAAGGGGGGAAGAGACCCTAAAACTTTGCTGCCTCCTCCTTAAATAAAACACTCACTACCTCACACACCCCTGTCATCTAGAAGTCTGATGGCAGCCTCCATCTCCCCAATCTCCAAGCTCGCCCCATCTGCTGACACCATGTTCTATTTACTGATCAACCCCCCAGGAGGGAAACTTAAAGGGCATCTTAGCAGCACGAGTGTCTAGGAGAAACTTACATTCTCTTCTCAAAACTCAGTAATCAAATTAAAATCACATTGGCTACCCTGACCCTAGCTTTTCCTTCTGAGTGACAGTGGCTGCCCAAACTACCTGTTACAGCTTGGGGTCTCCATGGTGGGAGACAAACCATGCAGGCCGCCCAACCTACCAACGCTGGACACCGCTTGATTTCAAGACACCAGGCAGGGAAGGGCGAGCCCTTGCGAGGGGCAGAGCTCTCCTGCTGAACATGGCGCTGTGGAAGTTCACCTGTAAGTGCTCATCCCCACCTTCTGATGTTGATGGAGAAGAGCTGCAACACCTCCAGCGTCGTCCTGCTGATGGTGGCTGCAAACGACCTGCCCTGACAGTAGCTGAAGAACAGCATCTGCAACACGTGCGAGTAGTAGACAGACACACCGCCACCTGCCACCTGGCTGTTACTGTCCTGTCACAACAGAGACACAACATCCGTGTTAACTTCTCATGCTGCCTGGGGCACCAGCTTCTGCTCTGGCTGGTCATTTTACACCATGATTATGGGGTCTCATTCTTGAAGTATGAGATCCCCGCAGGAAACCTTAAAAATACCAAGAGAATAAAGGAACTTCAAGTTTAGTCCTAAAGGACTAAAATTTTTGCTATTAGATAAAAAGTTAGAAGAAAAAAGAGAAACGAACAACAGAAGCCTTGCTAGGCTAATAAACCTGGCATAGAAGGGAACAGTGCCATGTGCTCTAACCTTCAGGTCCTCGTGGTTTATTTCCAGCACATTAGTGACATAGAAGGGTCCCTGCTGGGCACTGCTGGCCTCTTCCATGAGCTGGGTATAGATGTACCCAGCCGAAGACATTATAACAATGATGTTCTTTCCCTCTTCATTGAAGAGGAAGGTAACATCTCTTATCTTTGAGCTGGGCAGGAGAAAGTAGAAGGTTGGACTCAAGGCATCAACGGACAGGTCATAAATCTGCAGAATGGAAGGAAGAAAGATCAAATAAGGGAGATCCATTTCAGTCCCATGCCCAAACTATCCTGGTGAACCCACAGAGCTGCAATCAGTGAGGAATGAGCACTCGTTCTCCACTCAGCAAGCACCTATAAGTGCTAGACAATGAGCACAAGACGATACAGTATCTTTTCACTGCCTCTTAGGAATGAGCAGAGGAGAGATACACATCAACAAATTCTGTACCAAGTACAGTAATTAACAGCTGTGAACTGGACACAGGGGGTGTTGAACCAGAATCAACTTTCTGCTACCTGCACACAGATAGCTCCCGCTCAACAACATAACAAAAGGCCACAAAATGTTAGGATTTTTCATTTTTAATTTCTAAGAGACGCTAACACATATAATGGAGATCAGGCATTCTGGATTTAAAAGCAAAACCATTCTAGGACGAGACCATCAAAGGGCTGTAACTATACCTTGACAAAATCTGCAGTGACGATCGCTAGCTCAGTCTGTGAACCAGGTAACCACACGGCTTTGATGATGAAGTTCCCTGTTGCCAACTGGGGGTGCAAAACCAAATGATCCGACACAGAGCCTGAGCTACTGAAGGTCAGCACATGGCAGTCCTGGACATGGTTGAAGGAACAGAATGGTTAAAAACTGATTGGAAAGGAGCCTAATTAATTTCAGAGTTCTAACGCTGCCTTTTCTTCCCTAATATTCCCTGCCTCCAGACAGTACTCAGACTGTCTAGTAACGTGTTCAAGTGTCAAGAACACACAAAGATTATTTCCAATACAAAAGAAATCTGGAAGATCTGGAAGAAATTCAGAGATTTCTTTTGTGTTCCCAATGGCTTTTAAGTTCTGATCTCAACAGTGAATAAGAGAAAGTGATGCTGAAAACAGGGGAGAGAAGGTGACTGGGATCCATAGCTGAACAGAACCAAACCTGGATCAGGATTGTTACCTTCAGCCCACAAACAGCAAGGTAGTCCTCCTTGCACGGATTCCCCGTGAGGCTCAGCACAGTAAAGGGGACTGGGGCAGAAGCCAGGCGGGTCAGAGTCAGCTTCCTTTTGCTGGAATCTGCTTGCTTCAGGAGAGCTGAGAGCTGCAGGACAGTGATCTGCAAAGGAATAATTACCAATTTATTCTTAACCCACATCCTCTCAGAGAACACAGAGCAATAAAAACGTTCCTTCACTAGAGCTACAGATTTGGAGGCTTTTTTTGTGGGCAAGTATCTTAGGAAACTCCAAGACCAATATCAGTCATACATCCCCTGGTTAAAAGAATGGAATGCCTTTCATTTCCTCCTTCTAGAGATGACAAAAGAAACCAACTTCTCTTCGTATAACCAGTTCATAAAATATTTAAACAATTCCCATATACTACTGTCCCTTCTCATTTTCTCTGAGAACGTTTTTGGAAGGATTTTAGGGCTATTTTAATCTCTAGTTTGTTTTTCACTTAAGGTGTGATTAAAGCAACTTTACTGATAATGAAGAAGTTAGAATATAGAAAAGTGTGAGTTAGGATACTCTCCTCCAACCTCTCCTGGTTCTATAACACACGATAAACTTCCCTGTGCCCTTAGAGGGCTGGGAGGGCAGGAAAGAACTAAATAAGGATCACTGAGCCTTCCTATGAAGACTCTTCTCTCCCCACTTGTGTCCTCAGAGTGGCCAAAATGGGAAAGACTGGGAGCCACGGTGTCCTAGGAAACCACCGGTTGTTACCTTCGCCTAGGGGTTCCCACAAGAGAGTGGGAATTAACTATTTAGACTCTCTGTTCTAGTCACACTGGTCCTAAGTCTAATAAAGTAACTCAGGGTTCAAGGAGAAAAGTTTGTTGAGCTCTGACACTGAAGCTTTGCTGGAACCCAACAGACTTTTTCCCTGAGGGCCAATCTGAGTGTAGTCATCTATTTGTTTTGCTCAGCACCTAAGACAAACATGACCTCAAATGAAAGGGAAGGAACTGGAGGACCCACCTTGCCTTTCTCATGGCTGACAGCCAAATGCTGGCGGCGCCCATGAGGGGAGGAGAGCACACACATAGCCACCCTCCTGAGCACATGGGCGCTGATTAACTGTCGAATAGTCTGGCCCTGGTCTCCGCTGTAGTTCATTCGAACATTCTCAAAGGCACCTTCCTGGGAACCTAATGTGGGAACCTGGCAAAGAGGGAAGCAGAGAGAGAAGGCGGTAATAAGGCAAAAAAGATCAAGTGGATTCATACATATGCTATTCATGTGACTGAGACACTGCACAATTTAGTTATTCAAAAGCAACAGGACTGGGCTTCCCTGGTGGCGCAGTGGTTAAGAATCCGCCTGCCATGCAGGGGACACACGTTTGAGCCCTGGTCTGGGAAGATCCCACATGCCTCGGAGCAACTAAGCCCGTGCGCCACAACTACTGAGCCTGCACTCTAGAGCCCACGAGCCACAACTACTGAAGCCCGCACGCCACAACTACTGAAGCCCGTGCGCCTAGAGCCCGAGCTCCGCAACAAGAGAGGCCACGAGAATGAGAAGCCCGCGCACCGCAACAAAGAGTAGTCCCTGCTCGCTGCAACTAGAGAAAGCCCGAGCACAGCAACGACGACCCAACGCAGCCAAAAGTAAATTAATTAATTAATTAATTAATTAATTAATTAAAGCAATGGATTCCAATCTCTAATCCATAGACAGTTAGGTAAATTCATCAAAATTATTGTCAGTCCAATAAGAACAATGCAGTGAATGTTGCATAAAGCTAAATTAATACAAAGTATTCACTTTTAAAAAATGTTAAAACGCCTTTTTTTTTTTTTTGGCTGCGCCACATGGCTTGCGGGATCTTAGTTCCCTGCCCAGGGATTGAACCCAGGCCACAGCAGTGAAAGCGCCAAGTCCTAACCACTGGGCCACCAGGGAATTCCCAACTGTGACTGATTTTTAATAAAATACCAGAATATATGTGTGTGTGTTACCAAGTGATTATGTTTCCCTTAAAATCAGTCACCTTGTGAGATCTATTTGTGTACCTCACTCATTTTCACACTTCCCTTCCGGAAATGCCGACACTTTACTTTCTACTACTTTACACAGCTGCTAAGGCTCCAGGCAGACCACGCCAGGGGTCCTACAGTCAGTGTTAAGCAGCAGGTGTAAAGTGGATAATGACTTACAACTTACAACCCAAGTCACAGGAAGAATTAAAGGAAGATTACCTAAAGGTAATCTTTGGCTATAAGCCAAAGAGGACAAGCATTATTTTTGTAAACAAGGTGAACCTTAGGGGAGAAGATACAATAAGGAGGTCTTCTATTTTACATACAGAAGAAATTTCTAACTATTATAATTTCCCCCAAATGTCGTTCCTCACATCCAGGGGTTCACATATTTATGTGAACTAAAAAGGAGACTTACTCACTGGGTTTGTCCGAATGACCTCTGGATTCCCTTCTCTGGAAGACACACCTCACGTGCTGATTTTCACACTGGATGTCACGGTATCTTAAATTCTAAGTTCTGAATGGCCAGGGGTTGACCGTTCTAAGGATATTCCTCAGAGTATCTGGCACACTTTGGCATCTCAGTCAACGTGCTGGTCCCCACATGCACCTAACCCCCAGCCCCTGCCACACTCACCATCAGCTGGTCTGTCATCTCAACCACCTTGTCCACTGTGTGCAGCTCCCGGAGGGCCTGCTGAGCCCGGCTGCTGCTCCCCACAGCTGAAGCCTGCTGAAAGTTGGTCTGAATGGCATCCATGAGGAAACTGAGCATGTCTAACACGAGAGGAGCGAAGGAGAAATTGGCCTGAGAAAAATCCAAATACACAAGTGAAAAAAAAAAAAAAGACAGAAAAATAGTGGGTCATACTCATCATCACAGTCTTGCTAGTAACTACCTACAGAATCCAGAACCCACTTTTCTCACTTCAGTTTGATATTCTAGCCCTCATCTCACTCTCTCTAATAACACTGGATTTGATTCCAGTCAATACGCTATTGTGCTACTAACCTAGAGCAATCTTCCTAAACCAGGGATCCCACGTCGATATCCTACTGCTTAAACGCACCCACCATGTATAATTAGTTAACTTCTCCCCAATGCATCTAGAATGCCTCCAGTTATGTACCATCCTTAGGAAAACTGAGAAAATAATCGCTCAAATCATTTTCTGTGTTCTGTGCTTCAGATGAGGAAGGCTGACCAAGAAAGTGTGCTCTAGAGTGATAACACAACTAAAATTTATCCTCCCACAAACTTCCCAAACACTCCTCCGTCATAAATTCTTCCTTATGAAGTAGTGACTGACAACACACACTATTCATATTCCACTGTGGAAATCAGTAAATTTAGAGAGAGGAGGAAACAACCCCATGCCCACTAGTGGAGTCGTAAGGAGAGCCTGGTGCACTGATCGCTCGTGGACCAGCTGGCCAGGCTCCGTGCTCTGGCCCCCATGCTGGACGCCACCGGAGCCCACCTGGTTCTGCAGCTCCTCCCGGCAGCCCTCCACTGTGCGGCACAGGCTGCTCTTCTTGGGCTTCTCTTCATCAGCAACCTTTCCGTCGCTGATGGTGACTTTGGCCTTGTCAGCCGGGGAGGTGCTGGTGTGGCGCACGAGACTCTCTGAAACTCTGGGTTCACTCTGAAATGCTGACTCCTTCATGGTGGAGCTCATGCCGCTGCTGGGAGTTCGCTTCACTAGAGCCTAGGGACAGAAAACGTCAGAGGCCCCAAGTCTTGCCACAAGCATAGATGAAATACTGCCTAAGATGTTGAAGGAAAATCTGACCCAAAGCAGACACTGGCTAACCATTTAAAGATTATCCAAAACCCTGAATTCTGATCTTCACTGTATTCACCTAGTGTCTGGTACTTTACCCACTCAGAGCAATAGGTCTTGAAATTGTGGAGGGGGTCTTTGAAAAAACTGCAAGATCTCTAAGGACATTGCAAGTTCTAATGTTCTAAGTGAAGTGCGTAGGCCATGACTATATAGCTAATCAATGACAACCAGAACTCAGTCCTAGACCCAGGCCACCATGAAGGTGACATGGGAATTTCCCAGTTTGGCTTAAGCATTTGTGTCACCAACAAGTCACCCTTTATAGCCAAGAGAATGTTCCAATCTCTCACCAGACAGCTGCCATCTTCCTTGGCTCCACAGTCACAGAAGAAGGATCCATACTTGGCATAGGAAATCTCATGATCCTTGTGGCACACCTTGGCACATACTGTGCACACACCCACCCCATCAACCATTTTGCAGGTGTGACAGTGGTACCTACGAAGAATGAGAACCAGCCAATGAGCCCAGAAGTCCCAACAATCAAGGCCCAGCAAACCCTCACCTGAAACAAAAAACTGCTCTTACCAATGCTGGTTCATGAATTCTTTCTGAGTGATGGTAAAAGTGCACAATTTATTGCAAAGAGAATCTTCATCCTTCAAAGATAATAATTTTAATCAGAAATATATCCTTCTACACAGGGACCAATAAAAACACACCCTACAGAGAGTAAACCACTGACTCATAAATGACCAGTAGAAACCTACTCCAACTGGAGATAGCTTGCAGGCTATAAATATGCTGCAATTTCAGGTGAGACCTTAAGGTTTTGTGGCTAAGAAAAAAATAAATCTTATGCTTTCTCTACAAGGGAGCTCACACCATCCCCATGAAGAACTCATCTTTGAAACTCCATTTTGGATGCAAAAACCAAGGGACTGTAGGACAAGTGCCTCTAGATAGAGGAAGGCATGTGCTTATTTAACGGTCCTTCCCCTAGGAGATTAGGGCCCTACAGCGTGCTCTACAGGTCTGGAAAATCAGTCTGGCATTAGTCATGTAAGCTGTGAGAAAGCAACAAGGACTGGGAAGAGCTCTGAAGCTCACAGGGGATAGAAGGGAGGGCCAAAGGATTGTTAGTGTGAGCTCTGCAAGTGCCCATCAGCCATGACCGTGGTGGTTACTTTACTTACTGAATCCTCAGCCTGGGAGTCTTCCTCTTCCACTGCCAGCTCCTCCACCCAGTCTGAGTCCACTTCAATGGCCCGCTCTTCCCCATCCACTGAGAGGTGACTTGGGCCTTGACCGTTACTCTGGCTCAGGGCATTGGTGACATCAGCCAAGTAAGACATAATATGGCAGGTGCACTCCAGGACTATCACATGCTGTAAGAGAAGACCACCACACCATGGAAACTTCAGTTCTCCATATTCGATTATTATGTAAACTGTGTTTTCTCAAGCTTTTTCCAATAAAGCTCAATATCAAAGGAATAGTATAAATGCAGAGAAGAAAAACAACATGTTTTAATTACCTATTTCCTCAGCTCCTAGCACTATGACTACATGTAGGTGGTCAATAAACTGTACTGAATCAGTGTGATTCATTCTTTCTTAAACACAAAGACAACTCTTTAAAAAATTTTATAAAATGAAGTACAATGGAAATCAAGAAAAAAATGTTAAAATGGAGACAAAAATCATTCAAGAAAAAAACTACATTGATACAAAGAACAGAATGGTGGTGCCAGAGGCAGGGGGTAGGAGGGTGGGCGAAATGGGTGATGGGGGTCAAAGGGTACAAACTTCCAGTTATAAAATAAATAAGTCATGGGGATGCAATGTCAAACACAGTGACTAGAGTTAATAAATACTATTATATCCATATCTGAACGTTACGAAGAGAGTAGGTCTTGAAAGTCCTCATTGCAAGAAAAAACAAATTTTGTCAACTACGTATGGTGATGGATATTAACTAGAATTACTGTGATCGTTCTGCAATAAAAACAAATATCAAATCATTATGTTGTACATCTGAAACTAATATTATATCCTATGTCAATGACACCTCAAGAAAAAAGAAAAAAGGCTATATTAAAAGGATGAATAAGCTCTCATTGGCTTTTTTCCTGCTGTTACCATTTTTTTTAACCATTAGTGAAAGATATTTAAATTACTGGGTTTTAAATTAACGCAGGAGGGGAGGAATAGCTTCAGAGATCAAGGGAAAATTTTTCCAGCAAATCACTGCAGATAGTTTGTGCTTGCCTTAAAAAACCCACAAGTCTGGCATCAAAGCCTCAGATTTCTAAGTTCCTTCACTCTGCACTCCAACAGTTCAGTGTGGAACGGATAAAGATCAGCAAGAAAGCAGGGAGAGATGAATGGTGCTGTGGTGGGTCAGAGGCCAGTTATCTGCTCTTAGCCACCATGTCAGGTTCATGGGTTGGGTGGGGGGAGAAAATGCCTGAATGCAAGATTTCTGCCAGTTTCCACCGTTTTTCTCAGCACAGTGACCTGAACCTTCAAGTAAAGTAAACAATTCTAGCATTTGGACTGGAGCTGAGGAGGTAGACTGTAACTCCGTATAACACTCAGAGCACACAGTTCCAATGCAGGAGCAGGGGACAATTTTCCAGAGCATGCCAATACCTAAAAATAGCAGGAATTCACTGTTTCAAGAAGGACTCTGTTGGATGTCTGTCTGTTTACCAGAATATTTCCTTCCTAACACTTCTTGCCACCGAGAAGAGGCCTAAGGGCATGCAGTTAGCAATTACACACTTCTAGGCCTTTGAGATTATAGGCCTTATCCTCTGTAGGCTAGCCAGGGACACCAGGCCACAAAGATAAGAATCACCACTCCCTGACTGCTGTCACTCCTCACTTGTCTTACCTTTCCATGCATTACATTAGCATTCAGTTTTTCAACCACATTCTTCTGTGACAGGTATTTCTTGCTGTCCCAAAGAAAAAAAAGGGGGGGGGGTGGACACAAAATCATCTAAGGAATCAAAGAAAGGAAACATCTTCACATATCTCGCATCAATTTGTAGACATTGTGAACCAAAGGCATTCTTAGAAAATTATGTGGGTAATCAGAAGTTGGGGGCTCTGTTCCTATCAGTGGCAGGTGGCACACTTTCCCCAAGACTTCTCCCAGGAATAATGAACAGAAAATCCTACTAATAAAATAATGAAGATTAAATCTAAACTGAACAGTTACTGGCTACTCCCTCAATCCCCAATAAAAAGGTAGAGATTCAAATTTCTTTTATACTCACTCTGAGCTACAGAAAATAGCCTGTAATTAATTATCCCCCTTTTCTCTAAGAGCAATGTTGTAACATACAGATGCGTTCCTCCAATTTCACCCTCTTACCATCTACTCAGCCAGTCCACAGCAGCATTATGAAGCTGAAGATGGCCAGCACCTTGACCTGCACTGGCCAGGGTAGCCATCACAACCATGAGTTCAGGGAAACCAGTCCCATCACCGTTGGCCAGCATCTCTGTTGCCATGGGGATCAGGGTGCCCAACAGCACAGCACACACACCTTCCCCGACTTGGCTGATAGAGAAGAAATAGCAAGTTGGTAAGTAATCAACAGGAATCTGACTGTACACTTCTAAATTTATAAGAGTAATTAAGGAGTTAAAAATGCTCACGACTGATTCCTGAAAGAAAGGCAGCTGCAGTGATCTCACCTTATTTCTGGGGCCGTTAGAACATGTGAAGTATATGCAAATGCCCTACCTGTTTTCCCGAACAATGTACGTGGTCAACAACTGTAGCAGCTGCCTGTTCTCCTGGATCACATCCAGCTGATCGGAATCTTTGGGGGGCGATGCAGTCATGCGGGTGAGCCAGGCCTGGAGACGCACGGGCTCCACACAAGCCAGCTGTGCCAGGGAACCACAGAGATGCAGAAGGCTCGGGTTAGGGCTCTTCTCAGCTGGAGACAGACCGAGAGGCAAAGGTCAGTGAAGGGGGGCAGGGGAAAGGAAGGAAGGTGCAGACTGTGAGCCAGGAAAGGGGGAAAGGCTCCAAGGAAGTTTTCGACTTCCTTCCAAACTATCTCTGAGGGATTCTCTCCACATGTTAGCATTTTCATGCCATAGTTATACTTGGGCAGGAGATAGGCACAGTCATTAGCTGGACATCAAAGTTCCCTTAAGAAGATTACTAAAAGCTGTCACTCACTCAGCTGGAAGAGTTTGGTGAAGAATTTCAAAACTCGGTTACAGAATTTAGCAGAGAGGTTCTCATTGGCTGTTGCCATCATGATCTGCACAAGTTCTCCACTGAAAGGCAGGAGGGTAAAAATGGAAGAATCACATTAAGCTTCACATAAAAGGCATCCGTTTCTATTTCTTCACAAACTCATCCCCTCTAGGGGAACTGGTCATTTGTGAGTCAACAATGCCAGGTGTTCATGAAATCAACCCCCTCCACCCATAACCTCAAGGAGTGAGCAGTTAACCGAAGTCCTCCCAGAGGTACAAACACCTAAACAGACTTTTGTATTCCCTGAGAAAGAACACCCAAGTCAACATAGACAGGTCCCTACTTCCAGGAGATATTCAAAAATGTTCACTGAGGAGAACAAAACATAGCTCACCTGTCAGAGAAAAATTCCTCCATAGCTTTACGAGCCTGGCTGCTTTCCAGTTGCTTTTCCAAATATTGGAGACATTCCTCTAAGATGGATTCATCCAGTCCACTGAAAATCCAAAAGAAAAATTAACTACCAGAAACAAGGGCTGTTCCAATGTCCTCCTAATCCTGACCTTTAAAAATCCAAAGTCTGTTTACGGATACACCTTTTGAGGACAATATTCAATTTTGTTTTGTCAAAGCTTAGCATAAACCCTGGCATACAGTAGGTGCTCAATAAATTTTTGAGGAGTTAAACTGAAATAAAATTTTAAAATTCCTAAAATCTGAGATAACTGATGTAGTCGATGGCTAAGAGTTCCAAGAATGACTGCTGCTATTTCAAACTGTTAGAAAGAGGAAGGAAGGGAGGGAAAGACTGAAGGGGGGAGGGGGGACGAAAGAGAAGTGGGGAGGGAGAGAAAAAGAAAAGGCAGCCCCTTTTCATCCAGATGAAAACCTGGATTCCTCAACAACAAAAAGGCAGGAAATCCCAATACCTGGAACCCTTTACTTGTACAGTTCTCAGTGGGATAAAACTGTGACTTATTCAACTGTTCTGTAAGACTCTCCTATATCAACATGGCCTACACTATCAAGGTCAAACAATGCTATGAGACCACCTAATTCCACAGAACACCTATCTCAGAAGCATGATTACAAAAATATTAGAAATTTTATCATGCTCCTTTGTACACTTCATCACATCTAGCACAGCATGTTTATTCCTAAGAATTAATCACAAAAGAAGATTCCAAGTAACCTTTCATGCATGTCCACAAGAACACAAAACGCACACAAGTACAGAACTTTCTGTTAAAAAGCACAATCCTAATCTATTAATTAACAACATAAAGAAGCTAGTGTTGGTACATTTCACTGATGGTAGCAGGAGGTCACAGGAACTGGAGGCTTCTCCCCAATCAGGCTCACCTATTGGGATCTGCATGATTAGCCAGAATGTTGTAACAGCCAGTGATTAGTTTCTCATAAACGCGAGCCAAGAACTCATCAGACTCTGCAGGGCCCAGGATGCGCTCCAGAGAGTTGCTACTGATCTCAGCGACACTCTCAGTGCTCGACTCCAGAAGAAGGGGAAGCAGGGTCCGAATTACCTGTGGTGGGTTCATCTCGTCGGACCAACTTCAGCAAAGAAAACAGAATCAAATTAGTGAATATACTCCTCTCAAAAGCTGCGAGGGGAGGAGAGGGCAATCTACTCATTTACTGCGAAGAGCTTTCTTCCCTTTCATAGCTGTTTTTTACATAGGTATAATCATGCAACTTCATGGTCTCCTTTCTCATTATTATATCAGAAGCTAAAATCATTTCCATATGAAAAGTCCACTTATTAAGATGTTAAATTAATACTAAAAGATGTATTTTATAATATTTAGAAAAGAAAATTAACTGAAACCTAAGCTAATAACCCTCCCAGACAACCTTTCTAGAAGAATTCCCAGGAATCTGGATCACTTTTAAGGCAATGAGATATAGGACTTTACCCATGACCTATGTACAGGAAAACAAAATAGTCCCTCCAGTGGCCTGCCCTTAGTCTCCACGATGGCAGCATCTAACTTCCGCAACGAATCTGGAGAAGCATGACTTCAAATACATCACTGTCACCTTGAAACTTAAACCCAGAGTAGGTACTCTGGGTTTAAGTTTAAACCACAATATGGTTTAAAACCAGCATGCCTTTTCTGAAACATACTACATAGAAGGGGGGGGAGGTACTCGGCTGCCCTTCACATCTAAGCCAAAAATCATTCTAGGTAAACGTTCATACTCTAAGGCAACAGGCTCTCTCTGCTATAGAAGCAGGCAAAAAAAGTATTATTACGCAGTTATTAAAACTCTCATTGTCTTCCCTTAGCTATGACAGAATACAGGAGTAGAGAGCACTTAGGGCTACGTAAAAGGTACTCACACTATAAGATCTCCGGTCAACCTGACCAGGGAGAGGAGGGTGTGCTTCAGGGAAGCAGCCAGGGGCAGACTCTGGCCACAAAGAGTCCCCAGGTGAGCGGCCTGCACAGCACTGATGTAACTCTCAGAAGGGATGGTGTCATTGGCAAAGGCATTGCGCTGAAAGGAGGCAAAGCAGACATCAACGGATAGACCATCTATCTCCCAGGACCAAATTCTTAGGTGAGAAAAAAGAAACCATGATGACATAACCGAAGACCCCATTGAGATTTACAGACAATGACTCTATTCAGTATACACTCTTATTCATCCTGGGAAGGAAAGTGGGGTGGAGTAAAGGAAACAGTTAACAAATTTTAGTTAGCACAAAGTTGAGTTAAAATTTAAAAGTTAAAGTTAAGCTAAAATTTAGTTAGTATATAGTTAAGATACCCAATACCACTTTTCAAATAATTAGAATATATTACATTTAACATTAAAACTATGTTTGTTTGCCTCTAGTAACTGAGAAAGATCTGGATTTTACAATGCATCTGGCTCCGCATTACAAATATCTTAATTATCCTTGCACTGTAGCTCTGGGTGATGTAAACGGAGGTCACAATTACAAAGCAGGGATAACTAGATTATAGCACTTGGTTTTTCCAAAGAACTGTAATAACGCAATAATCTGTTAATAGAGGTAATCCGAGCAGAGCACACACAGAAAGATCAAGGAAACTAAAAGAGGACTCAACAGCCTTCCAAAAGCCTAGAGAACTTAAAAGCTACCCCATAAAATTATGCATGACAAAAGGAGCAGGTTCTTGACATATAACCTAAAAAGGAAAGGAAACGGTTAACATTTACTGAGAATTCATGTGACAGATAATGTGCTCGGCACTTTACATTTAATATCCTTAATCTTTACATCCAGTATTTAGCAGATGAAGAAACTGAGGCTCCTAGTAGTTGACCCTTACGTACCACAGGGGTTAGGGGTGCTGACTGTCTGTGCAGTCAAAAATCCATGTACAACTTTATAGTCAGCCCCCCGTATGTGCAGTTCCACATCCACAGATTCAACCAACCACAGACCATTTAGTATTGCAGTCCAGATTTAGTGAAAAAAATCGTGTGTAAGTGGACCCATGCTGTTCAACCCTGTATTGTTCAAGGGTCCACTGTAATAAAGCAGTTATTCTATAACCCAGTAACAGACTTCTTATTCTTAGCAAAATGATCATATGAGTACCATTTGAGTAATTCAAGGCCTTGATTATTGATTCAGCCATAGCAAGTACTACTGCAGCATATTAAGATCTCTTGGTAGCTAGTTTAAGCCTAAAGAGTAAGAAGAGAACACAGAAACAGAACAGTGCTCCTAATTTCTGCTCCTGGGAACAGACAGACACTCACCCAGGATCCAATGTTTGGAAACTCATTGGTGTTGATGTTGTTCCAGGATTCACACACAGCCTGCACCGAAGATGGTAAATTCTGAACCAGTGTTGGACCTGGAGGAGACAGAAAGGACAAGGAATCATCGTTAAGAGAGAAAGAGAGAAAGAACGACAAGCAGCATTTTAAAAGCCAAGCCCAAATGCAGAGAGAAACACACCACAGCCCAGGCTGCCAAAATAATTACTAAGATAGCTTAGATGGATATTTATTTCAGTAGCAGCACTATATCCAAGAACTTGCTAATTGCTTAACAGCTAACAATCTCAATTGTAAGGTTTCATTTCCCATCGTGTTCACTTTCTAATCTTGCAAGTAAAGAAGACGACTGAATAAAAGATGCAAAGTGAGAGCAAGTCACTACAAGTCACTATTAAACATCTAGTGCTTCTATGAATAGGTATCACTTTGATCTCTTTTCTCCTTAACACCAATCTTGAGGGCAGGGATCATTAATGCACATTAAGAACAGTATTCAAAGAAGTAATGAAATTAAATTTCTAAAAGTGAGAATATCTGAACATTAAAAGAGCCCCTGAAGCTTGAAATTCAGGAACACACAAATGCCTGTAAATTTTAAAGGGTAACTATTGCACTTAACTCCAATCCTGCTCAAGTCCTTTTGATTCCCCACCCTAAATTTCGATTCGATCATTCCTAACGCAAGGAAGAAGTTCCCCCAAGCGCTAAGCAGTAGCTTGCTAGTCTTCCTAATCTCTATAAATGAAAAGAGCAAAGCTCTTTGCCAACAGCGAAATAGTCTAATGCCTTGGAACCAACTTATCTTGGTTTGGATCCCAGCTCTGCCACTTGCAAGATGTAGGACTTGGGCAAATAACTTCTCTAAGCCTCAATTTCCTAATGAGTAATGGGGGATAATAACAAAACTTACCTAATAAGGTTATTGTGAAGATCAAAACAGATAAACCTATGTCAATGCTTGACACTCAGAAAGATTCCAATAAATGATAAATGCAGTAGACAGGTAGAAAGGGAGAGAAATGGCACTACTAGTCATACTAGTGTTAACAGTCTTATTCAAAAGCACATTCACTTACCCAGAGTGTTCGCCTTGCACCTACTAGAGCCAATAGCCAAAACAGCAGCAAAGCCGTGCAATTTCTCCTGGGAAGGTTTTTCAGTGGATCCCTCTTCATTAAAGTTCTGCAGCAAATAGGCTCTGGAGAAAAAAAAACAGGGGGTTATGTCAAAGCTGAAGGAATCTAGTGCCATTTTGGTTAGGAAAAACTAACCCTAGACAAATCGAAAAACCTTTATCTCAGCTGGGTCTCCTAAGAATTACAATGGGTAACTGTTTCCCAAAGAATATGCCATCCTCTGAAATGCTTACAAAACTCAATTCCAGGACATATCTACCACACTCCTCCTGGCCTCAGAAGACTGGCAATGTATATATTAAAGGCTCTGAGAAGTATTATTATTTTTTTTCTTTTTTAAAAAAAGCACTTCCTAAACTTATTTGCCCAGGAACATGTATTAACAGCTCAGTTTAGACAGTCTTAGCCTGATGGGCCAGATTAGAGCCTAGACACTCTCAAAGGGCAGTGACTCGGTCAGCTTTCCTACCACTGTACCCCCAACACCTAGAAAAGTACTTGACATGTAGCAAACACTCACACTTGTCATTCAAGTTTATTGCTCATATTCGTTCAAAAATTTTGCCTCAAGCAATAGTCCTCTGTCTACTGCAAAGCATTCACACTAAGACATTAGTTAAGTTTTACAACAATCTAAGTCCCTTTCACCATCAACGCCCCATAAAACAGGAAGTGAACGGTGCAATCCTACAGGGACCAGATAAAGTAAATGAGCTTAAAGGGGTCCAGTGAGAATGGCTAACGAGAAGCAGCCAGTCCTTAGCTGCAGTTTGTTACTGTCACGTGGGAAGACAGGCCCAGTTTCGCCAGTTCTTCCAAAGGAAGAAAAGCCAGAAATCTTGACTTGTGAATAAATTCCCAATTTTTATAAATGAATTCAAAATATTTAAACATCATGCAGAATAAACAAAGCAAGTCTACAGGGTGTGTAATTTGCAATCTTTATTATAGAAAGGGCTGAGTTTCAAAATACTCTCTAGGGGATTTCCCTGGTGGTGCAGTAGTTAAGACTCTGTGCTCCCAATGCAGGGGGCCCGGGTTCAATCCTGGTCAGGGAACTAGACCCCACATGCATGCTGCAACTAAGAGTTCGCACACCACAACTAAGGAGCCCGCCTGCCACAACTAAGACGCAGCGCAACCAAATAAATACATAAATATTTTTTTAAAATACTCTCTAACTCACTAAGAAAATTTTTTCTCTACCTACATACCATGAAATTTAAAGAGCTTCACCTTAGTAAATAACAGAAATGATAGTGTTTGGAAAAATTACATTATCTTTCTTTGCACCCTACAAGAAAAATGCTAGAAAATATTTAAAGATGAAAGTAAACCACCCAAGCATCTACATTCCCCCATCTCCGACATCTCTGGGCAGGCAGCCCGTCACACCTAGTGAATGACGCGTAGGTGTCAATGAGTTGCAGTGTGGCTGGAAGCAGGTTCTTGGTGATCTCAGATGACTTATGAGGATCGGTCTCGGCAGCCATCTTAGAAAAATGTTCATCCAGAGAGACCTGGACCTTCGAGATAGCAGCATCGAGGGTGTAGATGGACTGCAGACTGGGAACTTCATGGAGCTGCAAGATGGTGGTACAGTCGATGCTACAGAAGGACGAGATCTTTAAAAATACACAAGATATTAATTAGTTGTAGCAAAAAAAAAACTGGCATAGGCCAAGTTCTATCATTATGGACCCCAAACTTCCATACCTGTCGAGCAAAGTATTCCTCTACAATTTCAACATCGTATTTCACTGAGCTGCACTTGCTGGATGCCAGTTCTAGGAGAGAACCAGCATGTTCAGCCTTCATTCCCTGTTTGATAAGGTGGTCCTATTTACAGCAAGAAAAAAGTGTTCAGGAGATCAATACAGACAGTGTCTAAGGCTTTCATTAGCCTTAAATTTAAAAGTTCCTAGAATGCGAGTATGTTGGCTTTGAATACTCCATAGCAGCAAGCCTTGTGGTACCTTTATCCAGTTGACATAGGAGCTGATCCGGAGGCGGGAAGACCACCGCAGAGTGTGTAGGATGTCACATTCACTCATCTCTGGCGAGTTCATGGCCAGCTGGTTCATGTAAGTCTTTGATGGTGGCAAAATCCCTAGAATCCTCCATAGTATCAAGAAGTAATATTGAAGGGCACAGGCCT
This sequence comes from Physeter macrocephalus, assembly GCF_002837175.3. Lineage (NCBI taxonomy): Eukaryota > Metazoa > Chordata > Mammalia > Artiodactyla > Physeteridae > Physeter > Physeter macrocephalus. Next base: position 18,755,335 of record NC_041216.1, read on the forward strand.
CCTGGAAGAAGCAAAAAGAGCAATCACAGAGGTAGAAGCTTTTGGTGTTGCTTCAACAGCTCCCTAACAGTAAGAATTGTTCCAAATTCAATTTTCAAAGCAGAACTGGGTGGAGTCCCAATCTTCAACTGAGATTTGGCTCTCAAGTCTGCTCACCAGGTCTTTCTAGAGAATACACCCAAAGCAGAAAATGGTAAAACACACATTTTTTTTTTTTTTTTTTTTTTTTTTTTTTTCCCAGTACTCGGGCCTCTCACTCTGTGGCCTCTCCCGCTGCGGAGCACAGGCTCCAGACGCGCAGGCTCAGCGGCCATGCCTCACGGGCCTAGCCGCTCCGCAGCATGTGGGATCTTCCCGGACCGGGGCACGAACCCATGTCCCCTGCATCGGCAGGCGGACTCTCAACCACTGCGCCACCAGGGAAGCCCAAAACACACATTTTATATCTATATAAAACTTGTTCCATATTCTGCACATTTCACAGGCCAAGAAAGCAATTCTGAGACAACTTTGGCTCCCCAGTAATTCACCAAGTAACTGAAAGAGAGCAAGACATTCTCCTCAGCACGCCCGCAATCAGCTGGCCCTGTCTGTGGCCTTAATTGTTGTTATGAGCTCTAAAGCCATGAGACACATTCACAGGACCACAGGAAAAGCTCAAGTGTGAGGATTTCAACATCATACAACAACCAGCATTCACAGGAGATACAGAACTTAGGTGACGCTTACTCTCAAAGTCACATTCTTCTAAGTGTTAGCAAAAAAATGCAAAAATGATATAAAATTATCTCTAAGGTGAACATAACCACCCAAACTAGATAGAAATAATGAAGTATCTAGTCAGTTTTGCAAACAGATATCCAATAAACTGACTAGATGCCAGAAGGAAATTTTTGGTAGGCTGCTACCCAATCATCAAACATATCCCAAACTCTTCTGTTTTTTTTGTTTTTTTTTTTTTTTTTTTGTGGTACGCGGGCCTCTCCCGCGGAGCACAGGCTCCGGACGCGCAGGCTCAGCGGCCATGCCTCAGGGCCGCAGCCGCTCCGCGGCATGTGGGATCCTCCCGGACCGGGGCACGAACCCGTGTCCCCTGCATCGGCAGGTGGACTCCCAACCACTGCGCCACCAGGGAAGCCCCCAAACTCTTCTTAATTAGCCCAGGTTTCCACGGTCTTACCAGGGCTGTTACATTCTTGTTTTCCTTTCTCCTGACTGTATCAAGCTGGGATCCAGCTGCCAGTAGCGATGTCAGTGCAATGTAGAGCTCATCATACTTGACAAGCTTGGAGTAAAGAACATCACATGCCTAATATCAAGAAAGAAAGACAATCGTTTTTTCTTATTTTTTGAAATATCTTTTTCCTCCTACCCATACACTACCACTTAAACTCAGGATTGACAAAATTGCTCACTCCAAATATAGTTATTAATTTCTCATTGCAGCATGATTCCCACTTAGGGACCAACTCAGTTTATGGATTATTGTAAGCACACAAGTGCAGGCTTTAGAATGAGGCAACTATTTTGTCCATTAAAATAGCTGCATGTGAAAATGCTAACAGAGATAGTCTTCAGGAGTAATGTATCAGAGGTATCAGAGGACGCCAGGAAGGACATCCCCTACCGCCAAACTGGAGCCCAGTGAATAAATCTCAAAACAACACTTTCCTTTTAGAATAAACTCAAATCCTAATACAGACCAAATTCCTTCATTTCAAAAGGTTAAGTCATTCCCTTTCCCTTGATAGACCGATTTTGGTGGAGACCACCTAACCAACACGTAAAATGGGATTTTTAAATTCCTGGTACCACAGAATCAAGTCGGTTCAAATCATCCTCTGAGGCTTCTGGGGACAGGACACAGTAGAATCTGAGTTGTGGGACAGCATCTGAAAAACAATGTGCTTACTGAAAGAATGGTTTCATTCTCAAGTCTAACAAATATGAAACATAAAAACTAAGAAAACACTTTGGACCAGGGTTTCCCAACCTTGGCACTACACAGTGACATTCTGGGCCAGATCATTCTCTGCTGTGGGAAACTGTCCCATGTTTAGCACCATCCTGCCTTCTGTCCATTGATTGCCAGTAGCACCCTCCCAGTTGTGACAACCAAATATGTCTGCAGACATGGCCCCAGGGCCCCTTTGGGGATGCGGAGCACAATCACCCCCAGCTGAAAGCTTCTGCTCTATAATCATCAAGTTAATAAACAAAATTGTATCATCAGACTGACTGCCTTAAACTTAAATGCTGCTTCCCCAATATCAAAGGGACTAACTACTAAGAGATCCCAACGATAATAAATTCATACTAGAGCCTGATGAACATTTCCACCAAATACACTTGACATCTAACATCTAAGATGAAAACAAACACATGCTAAAATGAACACAAGAGGCACCTTCTGAAAAGTATGGACCACTGCTATGTGAGAAACACTGGAGAGAATGTCACAGTTCCCACTGTCTGAAGACCCTGACCCAAAGAAATTAGCCTGTGGGTTAGAACCATGTCCCTAAGGAAAAATTAATTCAATCACCCAGTATGGCAGGAATACATACACTGCACTCTATGGCCAGAGGATTCCTAATTCTCGTGTCTCAATGTTTTTTGCTTTTAAATAGATGCAGGATATGCGAGAGTCTGTTTCCGCAAGAGTTTTGAATCTCTAGGTATCTGCCACCCACAGGAAGGAGACTAAACCGATGACCAAAGATCCTCAAGGATGCCCCAAGCTCCAAATTCAACCCCTCCAATGAAAATCAGCAAGTCAGTTTTTTATTGACAATCTTCTTTCTGACCTGATGAAAAATGCTTAGACCAGTTTTCTTCTACTTCTTTGAACCCATGATAGAGAGGGGTGGTCGCCCGGCGGCTGCTGCTGTCCTGGGATCCATTCACCCACCCAAAAGGAGGACCGAGCAGGTTATGCTGCACCTTTTAAAACACAAACACTCAAATTAACAAAGATCCACAGTCACCATTCTGCTTCTCACTGCAGGCAGGCTTGATATTAGATTTTGGTACAGCAAAGTCTGGGAAACTTATAAACCAAACCCAAATTTTAGATTTTACTGTGACTTCTTTTGGGAAACACCTTTTTGCTGGAGTATAAAGGGAACAGTGCTCAGTGAAACATCTGAAGAAACGCTGAATTCTTAAATGGCCCTTCCATCCTCATTTTGGATCCCTGCAACAAAGGAATTTACTAACCCATAAAATTTACTGCTTGACCATCATTCAACCACTAGTAAATACTAACTGAGGCCCGACACGCACGGCACTGTGCTCGACACAGGTAAAGTCGGGTAGCTCAAAGAAGGACACCTGTGAACAGAGCCTATGAGCCAATTTTAACAAATGCATCAAATCAAATAATCTACATTTATCGCTTCTGGCTAAACATAAACTGTGGGTGCAAAGACACAAGTCCCAGGGGTCACCTAAGGCTAATCAAACACACCACAATGAACACCTAAACCCTAAAGCGAGCAGGTGATTTTGGTTTGGAGCATGGTAACTTGAGAATAATTACGCTCTCAGTAACCGCTGTAAAGCAAAAAAGAACGTGTTCATCTGTACCTGCTCAAACAGATACACAGGGGCTTTGGAGTACTGATGAAGCAGATAATCAAAGATCAAAAGCAGGCGAGCCAGGATGAGAGGCACAGAGCGCGTCTGGGCATCCATGTTGGCACTCAACTCCTGGATGATCTGCACCAAAAGGGTCAACATGTCCCGCCGGCCTTTCTCAGAGAAGTTGTGGAAAATGAGGAGGAGCAGCTGCAGGTGTTCTACATTCAAATCTTCCGTCTCACCGGGCACCACCCCTTGCAGGGCATTCTGCTTCACTGTTGACAAAAACCTACCACGGAGGAAAGGAGAACATGTCTGGTGAGGAGAAGTCAGAACATCCCCCAAGAGTGACAATGTCCAATGCCGGGAGAGTCCAACTTCTTAAATTAAGATAACGAGTTAAGGAAGACAAGAAGCTACATGTAATGAGAAGATAAAAACTAAATCTTGGCTACAAAAAAGCCAGACTTGGCCACAAACACATTTTCAAGACCCTTCGGCAACATTAACCGCAGTCACAGTGGTGGTAACCCCCACGCTGCCGTTCCTGACAATTCTGAAAAGAATTACAAGTCCTCCAAAAAGCAGCTCTTTTTTTAAATTAATAAATCTGGGCAGATAGAAGCAATTCAGTTACTTTTTCCCTATGATTTGATTCTATAGTTTAATTCTCGTTTTGAGAATTTATACTACAGGTTAAAAATCACTGCATGATAACAGTCAAAATTAACTCAATGCACTTAAAAAGCAATAAAAAAATTACACTATTCAGAGAATTTGTGAGAAAAGCTTTCATGCAAAAAAGGAATGAATGTAGCCAACTATTTCCACTGCCTTTGGCTATTAGGAAAGAGATTTGTATTTTAATAAGGGTTTCACTCCCCACCTCCCCCCGGCCCCCACCTTCCGGCCTTTTTGCAAGATTCCACCAGGAAAAATATAGTGCATATCTGGCATTCAAGGGGGTTTATAATTTCTCAAATCCAGCATTAGAGCTATTTGATCGTAGAATGGTGAAGAGGAAAACAAAGCCGTTTAGGAAAACAAACTGCTTTGAAGACTCCCAACCATGTAAACAAAAATGGCAAGTATAGGTCCATCTAAAGAGGATTTAGATGATTAATGTGAGCTTCCCCCAAGTAAAAAAATTCTTTAAAAGTTGTCCAAAAAGGACTGCAAGTCACTCGAAGTGGTTTCATGTTGAAAGCAAAATAACCAAAGACAGAGTTGGCTTCCCTGTTCCCTCTCTTTCAAAAAAAACCAGGTCAGGAGAAAATTGGTTACGTTCAGGATTCAGATTCTATCTCATAACTGCAACCAAATCCCCCATGTGCTAAAGGAAGATTCTATTTCCAGACTGTAGTTTATATACTTGTTTTTTAAACAGCACAACTCCTCTCAAATCCCACCGGAAACACACTCCTCCACCCTTGCCACTTTAAATTTATCATCAGAGTACCATCCCAGAGCCACAGATGAACTACAAATAAGTCAAATTTTAAAAAGCAGCCTTCTCCGTGGGGCTTCTATTTAAGTTACCTTACCTGTCCCAAACTTTAAGGCATTCAGGGACGTCAGGGTCACCTTGAGTACCGGCTTTATGTTGCCAGATGAGCAGGAGGCGTGAAAGCACAGACAGGCTTTGAGGATGAATGTACAAGGGCCAAGGGCCCTCAGAAAAAGGAGCCACTCCCAGCTGCTGCAACAGTGTATTCTAACATGAAAGACATACAAGAGACCATTAGGGAAAAAGGCAGGGGATGAAGTGAACAGGTTACTAATGCTCTCTAATGTTACTTTTTAACACTGAAAGGAATACTCTAAAAAAAGGAAGACACAGAAATTCAAATTCAGAAGCAGTTTGCAAAAGGTCATTCACACATGAGAAAAATATAAAGGAAAAATTACTAATCTAACCCCATTAACAACTATAGTTAATTAGTGTCAGAAATGGGGTCCCCAAAAAGGAGACGTGCATGGAGACAGCAGAATCATGATGTTTCCAATGGATACTGTCTGTGCCTTTGAAAGAAAACTTCTTCAACAACTGTAATAGCTAACATTTTTCTTTCATAATCAGTTACATGCCACAAACAACAATCCAAAGGGGGATTTCCAAAAACTTATAAGTCCAACAACTTCTATTCATAGTATTAGCAGAGAAATTCTGCCTCTAAGATGTCAAGGCATCTAGAATTAATCAGGGTTGTCTTTGCCTCCAGTTGTGGCACGTCTTTCAAATGAGCTTTACTTTCAGCTCAGTTACCTAAGCTGCAACTTATCTCCTCAAATACACACACAAGCTGAGCAGGATGCCAATGGAAAACCAGACAAAAGCCTGCTTTCTCACTTGGCTTCAGAAAACACAAATCATGGTTACCTCAGGATACAGGATAAATTTTGAAGTCTGCCAAATTAAATTATATTCTTATAAAACATCCCAGAGAGGGACTTCCCTGGTGGTGCAGTGGTTAAGAATCCGCCTGCCAATGCGGGGGACACGGATTTGAGCCCTGGTCCAGGAAGATCCCACATACCGTGGAGCAACTAAGCCCATGCGCCACAACTACTGAGCCGGCGCTCTAGAGCCCGCGAGCCACAACTACTGAAGCCCACGTGACTAGAGCTGGTGCTCCACAACAAGAGAAGGCACCACAATGAGAAGCCCGCGCACCACAACAAAGAGTAGCCCCCGCTCACCGCAACCAGAGAAAGCCCGCATGCAGCAAGGAAGACCCAATGCAGACAAAAATTTAAAAATTAATAAATTTATTTTTAAAAAAAAAAAATCCTAGAGGACCCTATTCCTCGAAAACATTCAAAAAGTCACAGATATCATGAGTAGTTCCCAGGTACTGGGGGGTTACCGTAGGCTAACTGCTGTACAGAGACCATCACAATAAATGCTCAGAGCTACAACGTCAGGTGGGGTGTGCTCCATTTCACTGATACGGGAAACAGAGCTCAGAGTGGCTTAAGAACATGACCAAAGCCACAAGATTACCAAGTGACGAAGCAAGGTTTATCTCTAAAACCTACATTCTTCATCACTATGCTCAACGCAGCCATAAGGACTAACTTCTCAATTCCTGACCCAAGAAAACAATTCAAAAAAATACATGCCTGAGCTATATCAGAAGTGTTAACTGGAGCATTACTGTAATAATAAAAAAATCAAATCAAGGGACATGCAGCCATAACGGTGGCAACTGTAAAGACCAAGGTAAACATAAAAACATACTCTATATATATTATATTACATATATAATAGTAAAATTTGAAAAAGCAGAAACCAAGGGATATATCAATGTTCTGATAATAACTGTAAAACTATGCCACTATACAGACAGGGACTAGACGGAAACATGGAAAAATTAAAATCATGAATTTCGTGGAAGGATTATGATTAATGGATATTCCTTATAAAGTTATTTACACACTTTCTTAAGTGAGTTTTTGTTTCATGTCAGTTATTTGTGTCTTTAGGTCAGTTTATTTAGGCCTCAGAACCTTAAGAAACGAGCTAACATTCCTCAGGAACCTAGTTTTTCCCTACCGCTCAAACTCTTATTAGCTCTAAGGAAGAACTGACTTCTGAAGTAGTGAAACTGAGCCACAGCACAGCAAAACCCTGACCTGACCCATTCCTTGCCACCCTCCGGCTACCTTTCCTCCACTCCTCCTCAATGCTGGCATTCCTGAGGTTTCAGCCTCAGCCTTCATCTCTCTTGCTATCCCCAATCCATCTCTCATTGTATCTCATCACTTCAACAACTGCCTCTTAATGGATAATCCCCAAAGCTACATTATCAATCTTAATTTCTTAACTCCTAAATTTCAGACTCACATTTCCAACTATTTTCTAGACATCTTCATCCCACTGGCACCTCAAAATTTCATCGTATTTAAAATGATATTTTTTTCAATAGTAGTAATGGTGACTATTTATTTAAACTAAAAACACTGATAATATATAAACTGTTTTTCTCATTTGATTGAAAAGGGCTATAAAATTCCACATACTGACAAAGGAAACAATATAATCACATAGATGATGCCTCTGCTAATTGCCTTCAGCTTACTCCTTCCTTAAAGGAATGTCTCACACTCAGGTAATACAGTTTTCTTGACCGCACGATGACTCTATGGCTAGCCTACTATATGGGACTAAAAGTCATGTTGAAGAGCTGACACTGACCTGTTTGTTTTTATAAACAGAGAGAAAATGGCAAATTGTGCCTCACGTACCTAAAGAACCCAAAGGATCATTCTGAGAAAATGTGAACTAAACAAGTGACCCTTGAGAATTTAAGTTGGTACAGCCACTGTAGAAAACAGTATGGAGGTTCCCGGAAAAACTAAAAATAGAATTACCATATGATCCAGCAATCCTACTCCTGGGCATATATCCAGACAAAACTATAATTCAAAAAGATACATGCACCCCTATGTTCATAGCAGCACTATTCACAGTGGCCAAGAGATGGAAACAACCTAAATGTCCACCGACAGATGAATGGATAAAGAAGCTGTGCCACACGTATACAATGGAATACTACTCAGCCATAAAAATGAATGAAATAATGCCATTTGCAGCAACATGGGTAGTGGCCAAGAGATGGAAACAACCTAAATGTCCACCGACAGATGAATGGATAAAGAAGCTGTGCCACACGTATACAATGGAATACTACTCAGCCATAAAAATGAATGAAATAATGCCATTTGCAGCAACATGGATGCAACTAGAGATTATCATACTATGTGAAGTCACTCAGAAAGAGAAAGCCAAATACCATATGATATCACTTATATGTGGAATCTAAAATATGACACAAATGAACCTATCTATGAAACAGAAACAATCACAGACATAGAGAACAGAGTGGTGGCTGCCAAGGGGGAGGAGGCTGGGGGAGGGATGAAGTGGGAGGCCGGGGTTAGCAGATGTAAGCTTTTATATATAGAATGGGTAAACAACAAGGTCCTACTCTATAGTACAGAGAACTATACTCAATATCTTACGATAAACCATAATGGAAAAGAATATTTAAAAAAAGAATGCATATATGTGTATAACTGAATCACTCTGCTGTACAGCAGTAATTAACACAACACTGTAAATCAACTATACTTCAATTTAAAAAAAATTTTTTTTAAAGAAACCTGAAAAAATAAATAAATGTGACCCATGAGTAAATACAATCTCTGAGTTGACTTAAACTTAGAAGAATGAGCCACTGAGTACTCAGTATCACTCCATCTACCCCCAAACCAACTCTCCTTCCTGACCTCCCTATTTCTATTAAAGACAACAGCGTCCTTTCTAGTCTCATTTGGGTTTCAAGGGTTTTAAATTTAGGCAATTATCTTGAATTCCTTCCTTTCCTTGTCCTTCACCTCATTCAAATAATTTCCCATGATCTCTACAATAGGTCCTTTATCCACACCCTATCTCCCCTCTTTCTCATGATCCCATGCTAACTCAAGTCATCTTTATTTCTTCAGTCCCTATAACAGTACCCGGCACATAGTTAAGTGTCAATGGATACTTATGAATGAACCTAGATCATCATAGTAATAGTATTATTAAGTTATTATAATGTTATATGCAATGTTAAATATAATATTAAGTAATAATAGTAACAAAACACATTCTACTGTAAAATACATTTTATTGCACTGTCTGTGTCTTGCAACCTAAGTCAGGCACCGTGGCTAAGGCAGCTTTGCACATTACTCCAAAGAAACAATATCCAAGTTAGGGGAACTCAACAGCAGACAGATTACACTGACTATCCTTCATAGCAATGAAATGAGGGGGAACAATTTAAAGTTCCATGTTTGGAAATGGACTGAAAAATGAGATCTGAGGATTTCCTCTGCAGAGTCAGTAGCTATGGGCACAGCCAGGTTGCATGTCCACACAAGGTCTCTTAATTATTTTTAAATGCTAAGAGGGCAATATCATTACAGGAGTCATAAGAATCCTGTTCTCGGGCTTCCCTGGTGGCGCAGTGGTTGACAGTCCGCCTGCCGATGCAGGGGACACGGGTTCGTGCCCCGGTCCGGGAAGATCCCACATGACGCAGAGCGGCTGGGCCCGTGAGCCGTGGCCGCTGAGCCTGCGCGTCCGGAGCCTGTGCTCCGCAACGGGAGAGGCCACACAGTGAGAGGCCCGCGTACCGCAAAAATAAAAAAAAATTTAAAAAAAAAGAATCCTATTCTCTAGAGAAAAATATTTCTTCCCCATTATTTGGACAAGTTTAGACAAGAAAAGGCCAAATCTATGAACTTTGAAACCTCCCTCCTTGCTCAGATCTGGGCAAGGAGCTGATAATTTTGGCAGGACACCCTGACCCTATAGTCTGAGAAGGTACTGCAGGCAATATACTATCTGAAGCATTTCCTTCTCTTCACCTTAGACAGGTCAACAACTTCTCTACTCTATTCCCTTTCCTGCCAAAAAAAAATTTTTCATGCAACAGTAGGTAAGTATAAATAGGTTTTATAATTATCTTTTTAAACAACAAAAGAAATGTTTAGGACTTTCTCAAATAGCTTGGGATTGTGAGAATCAATTTTAACCTCTTGAAACAGGTTCCTGGATTTTGTCCCTTTGGTGGCAAGTGTAAGCCCCTGAATTGTGTTTTGATTCTGAGAATCCACTGAAATAATCTTAAGAGTAACAAAAAAATTTTCAAAACAATCTTAGGGCAAATTATTGGAGATTTACCAAATTAAATTCTACTGGGGTTGATGGGTGGCGCGGGGGGGGTGAGTGGGCACAGTATCTAGGAATCTGCAGTTTTAACAAATTCCCCAGGAATCCTTATATACACTAAAGATTGAGAACCACTAACTTTGACCATGTTATTATCAGACCCTGACATCGTCAAATGTTCGGAGAGAATATGAATCCACGTATCCCTGACGTACTACTGGTGAGAGTAAAACATGGTGCAGCTACTACAGAGAGCAGTTTGGCATTATCTGCTTAAGGTCACATACTCTACAACCTGTCAATTCTACTCCAACTTATATTCCCAAGAGACTCACTTGTAACAGGGTACATACAGGGGACATGTACAAGAAAGATCATAGCAATAAAACCTGACTGACACAACCCAAATGTCCATCAGTAGGAGCAGAAGGGAGATGAATAAATTGGTATAGTCACAAACACGATGGAATATCATATAGCAGTCAAAACAAAAACGACGAAATATGCAACAGTACAGATGAATTCTGGCAATAAAGTACTAAACAATATTAAGTGAAAAAAATTACACAGAACATGATGTCATTGCTAAAAACAGTCAAATAATTTTAAATTTTAAAGTATTCCTTAAATGCAAAAACAAATATATATATGAAACCAATGAAATGAGGAATTTAAGATTTAGGATTCCAGATATCCACTACTTCAGTGAGGAAAGAAAGCCACAAGGTTTAGACAACCACAATCAAGATCCTAGACTTTATTTTGGTGGTGGGTTTGCAAGTAAGAGCGTATATGAGAGCATCCATCTCCTGTAATTTTTTTTTTTTTGCGGTACGCGGGCCTCTCACTGCTGTGGCCCCTCCTGTTGCGGAGCACAGGCTCCGGACGCGCAGGCTCAGCGGCCATGGCTCACGGGCCCAGCCGCTCCGCGGCACGTGGGATCCTCCCGGATCGGGGCACGAACCCACGTCCCCTGCATCGGCAGGCGGACTCTCAAACACTGCGCCACCAGGGAAGCCCCATCTCCTGTAATTTGACTGATCCTTTAAGACACGCGTTTTAATTTATATTTCTTAGATTACTAATGATGTTGAACATTTCCTATGTTTGTTGGCTGTTCTTTTTTTTTTTTTATAAAATGCTCTGTTGTCTATTTACTTTTCTACTAGGATAGTCATCAGGAGTTGTTTTTGTTGTTTTTCCTTTTCTTTAAGCTTACTAAGTGACTTAGGGATAAAGGACACATTCTTTTTTCTCGAAATGATCCTAATTAAGGCAGAGGGACCTACTAGGATAGTCTCTCAACACTCTTTCCAGGGAGGGGATCCCATGATAAACTTTTCCTTAGCAATAGAAACAAGTGCAGCCTACTGAGTACAGATGTAGAGAGCTCTTGGCCTAAACGGTTGTAGTGCACACAAACCTGCAGGTTAGGTGACTGAAGGTCAGAAGTTACCAGAGAGTGGTTGAAGTGATAGAGAGCGGCAGCAAACTCTTCATCTGATGCACCTTGAAGACAAATGGGAAAACCAATTATTCAAGCATCTAACTGATGCATCGCACCATGCTGCCAACAGTCAAACACCACTAGGAAAAAATCCACCAGGCACGTATTCTGTCTACTGACCCTTGAGTCCATCTTTGTCCACCTCCTTAATGATACTGGCCAGGGTGGCCATATGGTGTTCTGAAAGAGACACACTCAGATAGTTTCGGATAAAATTATTCCGAGAGTTCAGCATGGAAGAGGTGATGAAGTTCAAAATGTTGGAAGCCAGACCTAAGAACTAAAAAGAACACAAAAAAGCTCACAGCAGGTTCATAAGCCCAGAGCTCCTACAAATCCTGAATACAAACAGAAAATAAAATATGCCCATAGGTCTCATACAATAAACACAATGAATTAAAAAATCAGATTTTAAATCACCTACAGTGGGACTAAGTTATAATAGTCTTTCCCATGTGATTCTACCAGTTACAGAAAAGGGTATGCCAGTTTAATACAACAGACTTCAGGAAATATTGCATGACAGGATTTCCAAAGAGATTACCTCATTTATTTCATTCTTCTAAGGTCCTGTATTTGTCCAGCTCTAAGATATTATTGATATATTCAATTCTGAAGCCAATACTGTCATTATACATGCTTGGAATTCCCAGTTCTTTACTTCTCTATTAAAATTAAATTTCCATCCACGTCCTTGACTAGACTAAGCTGTATGAAAGCAAAGACTGTGTATGACTTGTTTACTGATAGAGCTTCAGAAGAGGGGCTGCTGACACACAGTACATCATTAATAAATACTGGTTGAACAAATAGTTAGCAGTCACTTACGATGTACCAGACCTAGGCTAAGGGCTCTTTAATTCTTCACAACACTCTTAGAAGAGGTACAATCAGTCCCATACAACAGGAGACAAAACTGAGGCTTGGAGAAATTCAGTTTCTTGCCCAAAGTCATAAAGCCAGTAAGTGGTAGATTCTATCTAACTCCAAAGGCTATGTTACTAACCCTCAATGAGAGAAACAACACCGAGAGTATAAGAGTTATTTAATCAAATATCATCAATACACTTATGTCCTAAGTAAAAATACCTTTAAACATTAGTTATCCAACCTACAAAATGTTTTTGTTCAAATGATCTGCTTTTCATACCCCTTCTCCCCATTTCTCCCTCCCCCTTAACCTCAGAAATCCACTCTTACCAACTCAGGATCTTTGCGACTAGCCAAAATGTTGCCCTTCTCACCAGAGGCCTGCTTACTGGGGCTTTTAACTCGAGGTGAGCTCTCCAGCGGAGGGGGTGGGGGAGGAGGCGGAGGTGCCACTTTCTCTTTACTGGGGGAGATGGTCTCTTCAAACCACTGCCCCAGAATAGGCTCACTGTCATCATCTAACAGGGAAAGAGAAATGTAACAAAAATAACACGTTTTAAAAAAATTTTTAGTACATCTGCTTTGTAAAAGTGCCTGAGTCAAAAGGAACACAAGGTTTGTAGATCATGGTGGTAGTTACACTGCTGCATAAACTTGTCAAAACTCATCTAAATATATATGCAAAATGGGAGTATTTTATTGTATGTAAATTATACCTCGATAAAACCAGTATTTTTTTTAAAGGAACCCAATGGAGGAAGAGAAACCACCTCATTTTATTTCACTGGCAAGCCAAACATTCTCAGTAGCAGAGTTTTACTTGTCTACCAACTGTAAGCCCCCAGATAAGAATCATACCTTTGGCAATTCTGTACATTGCTCCCACAAACCTGGTTAGAAAGAATCTGAGATATTTATCTTATTCAATCCCTCTCTAAACCAAGGCAGGAGGGAATGTTAGTGTTGCCCTGTTGTTCACCACAGCAGTCTGGCATTTCTTTCTCTATGCTTCCCCAAGCCACACGTCTATGACGTCAGCCAAACCCAACACCTCACATACAGCCTTCCTTTTGAGTTTCAATGGGAAAGCTCAGAGCAGAGTTCCCAAAATGAGTCAGCACAAAAAGAAATATGAACAACTGAGATGTATTCTGATTGCAGAGGGAAAGGACCGCAAAGCAATCTGGGCTTTGCTGACAGCAGTTTTAATCACTCATCTTCAACAGCTCCGCTTACTCTTGAATAACATGTCGCCTTTAAGTGCACAGGCAGTCAAGATCCATGCCGGGCAGGTGAAAGCAAACAGTGACTAGGAAGCTACAGGAAGCTCCTTAGGGACACTTCCTGCTGCACTCTATAGCTTATCCCCTGGGAGAGAGCAAAGAGGGGCGTCTACCTTGGCTGCTGTCCTCCTCCGTGCTGCTGAAATCATCCTCATAGTAGGTGTTTGAGTCAGTAGAGGCGCTGGCATCGCTGCTCATGGAGCCCTTCCTCTGACGCTGCAGGACACATGCCTAGGAAAATAGCGAGGTTTCTGTACTTGATGATCACAAAAATGGAGCCATTCTACCTCATCCCATTTGCCACGTGAAAAGTTTTCTCTGTGTCTTCTTTCCTCTAAATCCAAGTATTTCTCCTACTAGCTCCCTCCAGGACTCTCATAGCCTTATCCTATAGAAGCACTCCAAAACCAGAGATGTGGACAAGAACTGAAAAAGGAATGTTTCCATAGTGTCCTCCATGTTTTTGCTTCAGCATGCCAATTGTCACAAATCACCAAGTAGCCATATGGACCACAGTGCTGATAATCAATAACTAATTCAAATGTTTGAAACCATTTAAGAGTTTTTCTCATCTTCAAAACCATTACCACAAATGACGACTTTATAAAGATCATGGCATACAGTCAGTCTCATTCATTTTGAGGAGGTTATATAAGAAGACCTTCCAAATTATCAATGGCATGACCCCACCCACCTTTCTGTAGGAAGTTGAGAGTAATGTCAACAGCAGGTTTGTCAGTGGGACAGAGTCTATCAGCCGTTGAATCCTCTGTATGGAGGTACTCTGGGCCATAATGCTCAGGACAGCAGGGGGACCATCTGCCTCCCAACCCTGAAGGTAACAACATGAAAAGAGAATTAATGTCAGGACTCGGCAGGAAATAACCACCAGATCTGATGGCTCAAGAGAGCTTAGCCAGAAGGGGAGCCAACAGTCAATATGCTGGTTCTGAAGACAAGCCCTCACCTTGTGCAGAGCCTCCACTTGCAGGTCTTGAAAGAGAGACGTCAACAGCTTGACAGCATGGTTTGCCAATATTACTGAGAGCACCCCAAATCCCTGATGCCTACACAAAGCAAAAAGGAAACACAAACGTTAACAACTCACAACAAATTACAATCTCGGAAACCACGGATCTTGCCATTTTGAGGTCCTACACCCACTTCAGAACCTATGGACCTTTCCCCAGGGGGGAAAAAAAAAAAAATTGCAAAAACGCATAAAATTTGCATATAATTTCAGAAGCTCACAACCTCCCTAAAGCCCATCTACACACTGCCTAAGGATCCACAGGCTTCAGGTTAAGAACTTCAGGACTAGAAGAAATTCTTCCAAATCCTTGGAATTTAAACTATCAATTCAAAGCTATTGGGTCATGTGAAGACACTAATATTTAAATGTTGGCTGAATTTTTAAAAAGTCATTCTTTTGAGAAGAAAAGGTTAAAAATCAGCAACTTTTACAAAATATCTGGATACAAACCAAAGAGAATAAAAACAAAGGTTTACATTAAATCTGAGTAAAACTTTCTCCTTCTGTCCAAATGACCACAAGACAGAGGGTTAGTATATCTAATACACAATGAGCTCACGTAAATCAATAAGAAGAAAAGACAAATACCAAAGAGAAAACTGGGGCAAAAAATATAGACAGTGTGAAAATGATCACAATCACACTAGTAACCAACGAAATACAAGTAAGAGCAATACAGTAATATCTTTCTCCTCTAAGATTAGCCAACATGAAGATTAATGACTCCCACTGTCAAACGGGACCTGGGGAACAGGCATTTGCACACACAACAGCTAGGAATGCATATTAGAGCAGTTTAGCAAAACATTTCAAATTTTTAAGTAAGTATATCCTTTGTCCTAACAATTATACTTCTAGAAATCTACCCCAAGGGGATAACTGAACAAGTTCACAAAGATTTATGTTTTAGAAGGTTTATCAAAGCACAGTTTATCAAAACAAGAAATTTGGAGCACACTAAATAAGTGTTCAATAAGTTAATTAGTTAACTATGGTGTATTTATATAGTAGAATACGATCAGTCATTAAAAACACAGAATCTATAATCATATCGTAGACTGTAAACATGTCTACGATATTTTTTAACAGTGATTCTATTTTCATAAACATGTACGTTTAACATACGAGCACAGAAAAATGTCTGGAAGAACGTTTACCAATTTGGGTGGTAGAATTTCAGGAAATTTTTTTCCTTTCTTATGGTTTGCAACCTACACGATGTATTTGCATTCTTTTAAGTCTCAAGACACTACAGCCATTTTTGAAACGTTTCTGCTACTTCTAAGGATATACCTTTTGGCATTCTCCCATTTCCCTTTACAATGCCAAGCGTGCAGATGCTCAAAAATCACAAACTACTATTCTCTCTGGAACATGATGACCTCCCTATTTTGCTTAGTGTCTACTTCCTACCATCCTAATGTTGATTTCAGATTTCAGCTCAGTAACACTTCCTCAGGGAAGCCTGCCTTGATTTCTCTAACCAGGTCAAAAGCCCCTATTATAATACTCTCTAGATACAATTTGACATGTATTTGCATGAATAACTTCTTGTCTCTTCGGAATGTGTCTATTTTTTTTTATTCATCACAGCATTCCAGAACTAACACAGAGCCTGCAACAGAGAAAGTAGTGAATAATTTGCTGAATGAAGTCCAGAATGCGACTTCCTCCTTAAACTCCAGACTCACATACACAAGTGCCTACTCAACATCTCACAGAAAGATCTGCCAGTCCTCTCAAAAGCAGCATGGCCCAGATTAAGTTCATTTTTTCGACTTCCTGCCATCCAATCTACTCATAAAACTGGTGTGCCCTATCTCAGTAAATTACACAACCCAGGTACTCATGCCACAAAATTCTGATGTCGTATTTTTCACACTCAACCTCCAAGCCACCAGCAAATCCTGTCAGCTGTACCTTCAAAACATCCCGATATGACCTCTTCTCCCTGCCTTTACTACCACCCACTCCGAGTCCCCTCATCGCTTGTGCGGAGTAAGGCTTGAGCCTCCTAACTGTTCTCTCTCCCCCTTGTCTTACGGTCCCGCAGTGTACTCTCCATAGAACAGCTGGGTTCTCCGGTCACTAATAATTCAGATCACGTCACTCCCCTCTCACAAACCCTCTAACACCTACAGATTACACTTGGCCCTAGGTGATCTGGCCCTGGCTACCTCTCTGACAGAATTTTCTACCACTCTCCCTCCTCGATTTCTCTATTCTAGACATACTGACCTTGCTGAGCCTTAAAAATGCCAGTCATACTTCCACCTCAAAACCTGAACAATTCTACCCCAAATATTTGCATGGCTCATCTGTCACTTCACTTCTACACCTTGTTCTCAGAGCCCTTTCCTGACCGTGCTAACTAAAATACTAGCCCCTGACACTCCCTAACTCCTTGTTCCGGCTTATTTTTCTTCACAACACTCATATATGATAATCTATTATGAACTTACTAGTATGTTTGTTCACTGCTGCTCCAGTTAGAAAATAAACTCTATAAAGGCAAGGAGATTGCTTTGATTAGTGCTCTATCCTCAATGGTTAGATAGAGCCTAGTGGTACATGGTAGGGAATAAATAAAATCCAGAAATGCCTAGGCTTAGAAAATAAAACCTTGAACAACACGGAAGTCACATCTCTAACTTCTTTCTTGGCAAGCAAGGGTTTCTGTCCAGACTTCATCAAAACAGTAGTAAATGTTTCAGGAAGCAAGCCAGGAGGACCTGACAGAATCCTCACTTTACAGGTTAAGCACGCAAGTGAGTAACCAACTCCAAGTCAAACAAGCCCATTTAACAAAATAGAAGCATTTTTTTTCTGATTTGAACCTCACAGAAGTCCTAAAATATGTATTACACAGATGTTTTCTCCCTCTTCCAGAGAAGGAAAGAAGCTTGGAGAGAATGAGTGATTTACCCAAAATCATACAGCTATGACGCAGAGACAGTAAACTATGATCATCCTCTTAGTAGTTACATTCAACTGGACGGAGGCAAATTTTTCTATTGCTGTGGAGATGAGAGGAGTTACGCTAGCTCCTCATCAATATAAAATGGCAGGAAAACAAAACCTGAGCGGCAGTCAAGGGGACACATACCCTTTTCCAGGCCCCAGCTTTGGAGAGCCCACTCCCTCCTTCGTACGAGAAAGGATGTCTCTGACCCGGAGAGCAGCCAGCGGATCTTTCTCTTTCCCCTTATCAGCCAAGGCAGTAGGACTGAGGTTCAATATGAGGAAAAGGCTGTTTAACAAACACCAGGCACCCAGCAACTGGAAGTTCTGATAGTGCTATTGAAAAAGGCACAAAAAATATATATAAACAGAGATCTTACAGGCTACGTACCTTACAGACTAGATATAAGACAAGAATATAGCAGAGACTTCTTACCTCACCACCAGCCCGGCGGGAATTGCTGATTGCTTGTCCAATCATGTCATAGATTTCGAGCTGTCCAATATCAAACATACACAAAAATCTGAGCAAGGTGACATAGTTCATTACAAATGCTAAATCCTACCCAAAGCAATTTAGCTTGAAGACATCAATATCCTCAAGCAACTTCCAATGATAGAATTCCATCACACTTTCCTTGACCTTCATAAGATGTTGACTCTGTCTTTTCACTCAGCTCACATGTCACCTTCTCAGCGGCGTCCCCTCCACCCAATCTAAAGCAACACACCCAGGACATCAGATCACCTTCTATCACGTTTCTTCATCCAATCCACTTATCACTATCTGAAACTGTCTTGTGTCTATCGTATGCCTCCACTGAAAGTACACCGACACAGTACAGTAAGCCCTCATATATATTTGCTGATTGAATGATTCATCCTTCACAAAGTCCAATGCCACCACAAAGTTGCAGTGTTTCCTGCAGAGCCAACCAATCTGCCAAATAAACAAGCTAAAGGCCTACCTCTTAGACCTACTACCCAAGGGGAAGGGGTATGGAGAGTACCCCACGTCCTTCCCTCTAAAAGGAAAGAAAGTGGAACTGGCCATATTCCCTCATTTGAATAATCAAGGTTCCGTGTCCCCAGAGGCGCAGCTTACACATTTTTGGACAATTGTAGCTGCATCACTCTCATAGTCGTCCTCTTTGGAGCTCGTGGACCCTGTCCGCACTTGCTGGGCACTACCCACATGAAGGATGGCCATGCAAGTTGCCACACTCACACCTGAAAGAGAAGAGATACACACATTCCAAGAAACTGAAACACAAAAACACAACCCAACTACAAGCAATTCCATGATTTGATTACTGAAAGTAAATTCCATAAGGGCAAGAGTAAACACAGTGTTACCATACAATCCAATAATCGCACTCCTAGGTATTTACTCAAATGAGCTGAAAACTTCCATCCACACAAAAACCTGTACACAAATATTTATTGTAGCTGTAGTCATAACTGCCAACAAATGGAAGCAATCAAGATGTTCTTTGATAGGTGAATCAATGAACAAGCTGTGGTATATCGATACAAGGAATATTATTCATCAATAAAGAGATGAGCTACCAAGCCACAAAAAGACATAGAGGACCCTTAAATGCATGCAGCTGGCCCTCCACTTCCCCAGTTCCGCATCTGGAGATGCAGCTGGTGGAATCGGTGGATGCCGCATCTGCAGATGCTGAGGCTGACTGTACTACACCATTTTATACAAGAGACTTTGAGCAACCGTGGATTTTCGTATCCACAGGGGGTCCTGAAACTCCCCGCCCCCTGCAAGCAAAAGAAGCCAGTCTGAAAAGGCTACATACTATATAGTTGATTCTAACTACGACATTCTGGAAAAGGTAACTATGGAGACAGTAAAAGATCAGTGGATTCTAGGGACTGGCATTAAGGGTAGGGGAGAAGGACCACTAGGTGGAACACAGGGAATTTGGAGGGCAGTGAAAATATTCTGTATGACACAGTGATAATGGTTACATGACATTATGCATTTGTCAAAACCCACAGAACTGTACAACACAAAAAAGGAACCCTAACGTAGTAAACTATGAACTTCAGTTAATAATAATGTATCAATATTAGTTCATCAATTACAACAAATGTATCCTACTAATGCAATTGTTAATAATAAGGGAAACTGTATATAACGGAGACAGAGTATATGGGAACTCTGTACAATCTGCTCAATTTTTCTGCAAACCTAAAACTGCTTTAAAAATGAAATTATTAATTTTAAAATATTTTTAAAATTTTTAAGATGATGGAAGAAAAACAATCCCATACTTAGTGTTTCTCAAAGACATCAAGGCCAAATCCCTTTCTTTAAATCAAATCCCAAGTGACCAAATTTCAATAACAAACCAAATCTGGGCTCTTTAAACAACTAAGAATTTTTATGCAGGATCTTAGTTCCCCGACCAGGGATTGAACAGGCGCCCTCAGCAGTGAGAGTGCAGAGTCCTAACCGCTGGACCGCCAGGGAAGTCCCTTAACAGCTAAGAATTTTTAAGGACTCTTTAATCCTTATCAGCTAAGTACACTGAGATCCATGTGATATTCAAGAAATTCCCTGAAAATTGAAATTCATAAACCCCAAATTTAAAAATGCAAAAATCAAAGATAGAGGGCTTCCCTGGTGGCGCAGTGGTTGAGAGTCTGCCTGCCAATGCAGGGGACACGAGTTCGTGCCCCGGTCCGGGAAGATCCCACATGCCGCGGAGCAACTGGGCCCGTGAGCCACAACTACTCAGCCTGCGTGTCTGGAGCCTGTGCTCCGCAACAAGAGAGGCCGCGACGGTGAGAGGCCCGCGCACCGCGATGAAGAGTGGGCCCCACTCGCCGCACCTAGAGAAAGCCCTCGCACAGAAACGAGGACCCAACACAGCCAAAAATTAATTAATTAATTAATTATTTTTTTAAAAAAAGTCAAAGATAGCGAACTAGGAATAAACACTGGAAGGGGGCTGGAGAGCGCCTGCTCACGCTCTGCCTTAGCTTTCCATTCCCGTTGCTGCTGCTCTCGCTCAGGCTCTTCACCTGTCGTGCCCGAATGACCACAAATTCCTCCTCGCAGGTCTTCCAGCCTGGTACTACTGCTTCAGTGTGCTCCTAAAATACAGCTCAGATCATAGCGCACTTCAAAATCTTTAATGGTCTCTACTGTCTATAGGATATGGTCCAAATGACTTAGACTGCATTTCTAAGCCCTCTGTGATTGGGTTGTACTTTCTTTCCAGTTGTCCAACACCCACTAATCTCTCTCTCTCTCTCTCTCTCTCTCTCTCTCTCTCTCTCACACACACACACACACACACACACACACACACACACACACACAATGTCCCCCCAGATTCCAGGATACTCTTGGTCCTGCTTTTGCCTCTGCCTAGGGATAGCCAAACTGAAATCCTACCTGCCCTGCAAGATACATCAACAGAACTCCTTTGTGAATACTGCCTTCCGCAATTGAAAGTGCGTTTATCTTTATATTCCTGTTTACACACAGATGTTTATAATAAAGCGATTCAAAGAATGTAGGGAGATGATTAACCTCAGCAATTTCTTGGTGCTCCCAAGGTCAGGTTTCCAAGACTGTTCATATCCTCACTCACAGAACCCAGTAAACGTCGGAAATTGTTATGCCTCCCAAGACATACCAGGCCTATGGTATTTAAAATCAAGGATCAGTGATTTGGGTTAAAAAGTCACTGTAACAATAACTTAAAAGAGAGTAAACACCAGCTGTCAGGCCCCACTTCCAAGGCAGCATAATCAACAGGAAGGGAGGGGATTTTGCGGCAGCATGAAGAATAACAGTCGTTGCATTTATCAATATAAACAGATACCACCTGTTCTATGAATCCTTCCTCAAATCTGCTCCCACAGCAAGACTCAATTCTACCTTCTCTGTGTGCCCATAATAGTCTATACTTCTCTTATCGCCTTTATCATCTCCTGTTTTATATTACACTCTGTGGTCCTATCTATCCTCCATTGCTCGAGTATAGGCTCCTTGAGGGCAGGGATTACATACTGCTCATCTCAATATCCCAAAAGCACTTGGAATTTTGCTTTCAAACAGCAGACACTTACCATGTGCACACACTATGAAATCAAATATCCACATAACACAATGGCAGCAGCTGAACAATAAGCGAATTTACAAGATTCCTATTGAGACCTCATTTCATCTAGATGAAATATTAGATGATCTTTGGGGGAAGGGTCTAAGTAAAGGGGGAGAGAGTACTCAGAAGGATCTCATGGTTTCCAGAAAGTGTAACTGTCCTTGGCTGAGAAAATGAGATCAGATATAACAACTTCTCACCTGCATACAAACAACTTAGGCTGAGGACTGTCACATCTTGCAGACGAGAAGGAGTGAGAGGTTCCAAAACAGGTAGAGAAAGGGTATCCAATGCCATGGTTACATCAATCACCAGTGAATGAAAACTGGAATATAAGAGAAGATTAACAAAAGTGTCTCTTTGAGTCACTTGCTTCTATAATCTGATAGTTAAAGAAAGTCGGCATGCCATAAAAACTAGCCAGTTTCTCTCTTTTTGAGAGCAGCATTAAAACGCAAAGCATATGCACCCTGGGGCACCTTACCCATTACGAACAGCAGTGGCATCTGCTACTGTTGCAGGCATGATGAAGAAGGAATTGGCCAACACTGCATCTTGAAACCGATTGATGTAGCGTAGGAAATAGGGCAGGTTCAAACACACACGCAGTAGCTTCTCTGAGCCACCTGAATTAACGAAAAAGCTCAACCTTACAAATGGGCCTCTGCTGCTTGATTTTCTTCCACTTAAGGAATTTCTGAAAGCAGAGAAACCACCTTTCTGATGACAATTAAGAGTCTTACCAAGCTCCTGAAGACTAGCCACATTCTGAGCTATGAACACATTCTTGGTTTTGATAGCAGAGGCTTGATCTGTGGATGACTGCTCATCATTTTCTCCTTCCGCCTGAAGAGAAACAAAGGATGTGAAAGGCCCATCAAGATACGATCATCTGTTGATTGCTGTCCTCAAGTTCAGAATAGAACCAACCATCCAAACTAAACAGCTGCTCCACAGATACTCTTCAGACCCCCCAGTTAATGAGGGGGAAATTCCTCTTTAATGTTGGGGAAAATACAAGTCATTTTTCCAAGAGGAGGGGGAAAATATATAGCTTTAAAATATATATATTCTGTAACTAGTATATAGTGATGCCTTTTACAGAAAGGAGTACATGCTCTTTGTCTACTTGCACTGAGAAATGTTGGAAGAATGGTCCTCAAAATAGTAATAACTGTGAACAGAAGGAAGTGGGGTGTTACTTATTTTGGGTTTGTATTCTTCAGCTTTGTACCAAAGGCAGGTACATCATTTTATATCACAAATGTAAAATACATTTCTTAGCTATTTTTCCTAGTATTATCATCTTAACAAACCCCACAGGATGAGGCCATTTGGCTGAAGTAACTCACCGGAGTCTGTGGACCTACGGGTGATGATGCTACAGTTCTAGGGTTAAAAACTGATGTCAGCTGGTTCAAAAAATTCATCTGGACCTCCTTCTGCTTCAGCTCTGGGCTTACTGGTGCAGCCAGCTCTTTCTGATCTTCCACTACAAAATATAAAAGCAAGAGAGGGACGAGGGGAGTGCCACCAGAAGGCAAAAGAGGAAATAGCCGGCCAGAGGACTGGCCAGGAAACCAAGTCTGGTGAAGGAACACTCACCATCCGACAGTGTCTTCACTGTTTGTGGCAGCTTGGCCGATTTCATCATTGCTGTAAATGTGATAATTTCAGTTCTGTCTAATCGGCTACAGCCAGTGCACAGGCCCTTGATGAGGAGAATCAAGTGTTTCTGGAAAAAAAAAAAATCAAATATGCCTTTTAGAAGAGTCTATTCTTTAGGGACTTCTAGCTGGCAAAGGGCCAAATTTAGGTTCATACCAAGAACTGCAAATTAAGAAAAACAGTAAAGCAGAGATCACAACCTGATGGTCCTCAGACCATATCTGCTTGCAGGTTTGTCTTATTGTTCTCAGTGTTGTTGTTGTTGTTGTTTTAACTTGAAGTTATGGCCAACTTTTTAAAACATGGAAGATTTAACATACAAATCCAGATTTCCTATCTCTCTCAATAATTTACAAGACAGAGCAACTCTGTTGCCATTCCTGTATGGCAACAGTCAGCTGGAGCCAAACAGTGATTGGCCCCTTTATAGCTGGGTCATGCACCCTTCTCAACCAGCATACTTGACTCACTTTATGTCACTTGCCTGGCCCCCATAGGGCAAATCTTTGCAATCCTTGAAAAAGCCTCTGCAGCCCTCTATACCAGGGGTTGGTAAACCATAGCCCCAGTTCAGCCCACTGCCTATTTTTGTAAATAAAGTTGACTGGACCACAGCTATGCTCATCCATTTACATATTGTCTGTGGCTGCTTTCACACTACAAAGGCAGAGTTTAAAAGGCAGAGATCAGCTGCAACAGGGACTGGATGGTCGGCAAATTATCTACTATGTGGCCTATTACAGAAAAAGTTTACCAACCCCTGCTCTATGCCATCCCTTCTCCATCATTCCACTTGTCAGTCACAAGCCTACCACAAAATAAGGGCCAGAAATGGGCCCATCACTCTTACCTGGGACACAGCGCAAGCCTCATCTGGATTCTCCAGACGCAGGAGAGAAAACTCAATCAGGACTTTACAGGCTGCTGCCACAGACTGAAGTTGGTTTCGGGGAACTGAGAAAGGAATAAACTTTACTTAACTTCAGACTGCCATAACTCACTTCAGCCTCACAGTCAATAAACCAAATAAGTATTGAGCTCCGTATGTCCAACATTCCCAATATCATTCTATGAGAATAATTATTCAGAACCAACAACCCTACAGGCAAACAAAGGCATTTTGGCATTGATAAGCATCAACTGCTTCTAGATCAATTTATCTTACATTTACCAGAAATTAAGATAATTATAATAGGAAATACATCACAGTAAGTACCAAGCACTTCAAATATATTAACCCACTTAATCCCTAAACCAATTCTATGGGGTAGATAACATTGTTACCCCCTTCCCTTCTTTTCTAACAGATAAGGAAATTAAACCATAGACAGGTTAGGGGCTTCCCTGGTGGCGCAGTGGTTGAGAGTCCGCCTGCCGATGCAGGGGACACGGGTTTGTGCCCCGGTCTGGGAAGATCCCACGTGCCGCGGAGCGGCTGGGCCCGTGAGCCATGGCCGCTGAGCCTGCGCGTCCGGAGCCTGTGCTCCGCAACGGGAGAGGCCACAACAGTGAGAGGCCCGCGTACCGCAAAAAAAAAAAAAAAAAACCATAGACAGGTTAAATGACTTGACCAAAGTCACGCAGCTGGAGTTAAATCCAGGAAGTCTGGCTCTAAAGTTCATGCTCTTACCCAGTAGACTACACTACCTCTCCTTTCCCTTTTTGCAATGGGCTTCCTACTCAAAGTTTCTCCAGTCTAAAAGTGATTCTTACAGTGGTAGCCAATGCCTATAATAAACAGCACTAGACACCGAAAGATTACTCAGCAACCCTGTAACTTCCTTTCACTTTGCTTGCTTAGCAAACTATTTAAGTAAAATAATTCAAATTCTTCAGAACTATATGAGTTAGGATTGGGAAAAAAAAGTGAAAATGCAAAATTTCAGAAATAGTGGAAAGTAAGGGCTTGGTCACGTTTGGGGGTAGAAAAGTTTAAAAGATGGGGAACTGAAGTTGAAATCCAGTCACATACCAGAGAACACAAAAGCAGAATTTAATTTCTCACCAAAACCAAATAAGGAATAGAGCCTTGGTTAGTGGCTGCTAACCCGAGGTCAGTATCCACCTAAGCCCCCAATCCCACCCACCCTGCCCCCCAAAATTAGCACACTAATACCTACATGTGTAAAATCAATAAAATGCTTTTGATTAAAAAGGCAAGGAAGGTTAACTTAATGGTTATGAAACAGATGTCCAAACCAAATAGTTTTTAAATCCCTTTTGGTTGGCCTCGGTAAAGGAACTTCCACAGCCTTATCATACTGACAGTTGTCTCCACTCTTGAGTGAACAGGTTACAACTGAAATACAGACTTCATTAACAACTTGTTCAGACACCATAACAAGAGGACACACAATTTCCCTATTCATGAGCCCTTAAAAGGGAATGACAAGAACAGAATACTTACTGAGGCTACAAACTGTTGTGATATAGTGTGTGGAAAGTGCAACAAAAGATGAGTAGAATGGCTCATACTGCTTCTCGTGGTGCAGGATTTCTGATTCACTGCAAAGAAAATTCAGCCAACATTTACTTAGTGCTTACTATATGCCAGACACCCTACCCCTTTACAGGCATTACCTGACTTAATCCTGGTAGCAATCCTACTTGGTAGGCACTGTTATCATCCCTATATCCAAGTTGAGAAAGTGAAGCTTAGAGAGTTAAAACTAAGTACCTTGTTCAAGGTATCAGGCTTAGTAAGTGGCAAAGGCTAATAAACAGGAAACACTTTCAAACGCACTTAGAATTAAAGAAATACAAGTAAAAACACAACAGGATACCATCTTGTCCTGTATTCCTGTCTGGCAAAGACAAAGCTAATAATGCCATGAGCTGGCCAAAGGAGGGGTAAAGCAGGGCACTCAAAATACTGTTAGTGGGAATACAGACTATAGTAACACATTCTGAAGACCAAACAAGGCCAGTCCATAATGCAGTAACTTAAAAAGAATCAACAACTCAAGGGAAGAAATCATCTGATTGGTGATAAAATCCAAAATTCTTTAGGTACCAGAGTCCTCCATCCCCCTCCCCACACCCACAGGATACAGCTAGATCACAACAAAGTGATTATTAACCACATCCCTTATCTTTACCTGAGAAAATGGCCTCTTCAGGGAAAATCTGGAGCCCAGCTAGGTCTAAAAGCTGGATACATTTATGTCATTCTCTTTATCAAATCAGATGCTAATTGCAACCCATGGAACAAGAAGGCAAAGAAAACACTAAAATGTCTTATTGAATGGAAAGAGGAGAGCAATGTGGCTAAATAGTTTCCTCAGTAAGTTAATTCTCCAACAAGAACTATCAGCCTAGGAAGGGAAACGTAAACAGAGTCAGGACTCTATCCACTTGCCAAATCAACACAAGAGCCAAAAAGACAAGCTCAACATTTGGAAGGTGCCATTGTGAGTGATGAATCAACTCAAACAACACTTAAGAGTCTGGCACTGCAAACACTTTGCTATTTGGAGATTTATCAAGGATAAACGGGTGTTTATCAAAGATCAGTTCCTTATCTTGGAATAACTCCTTCACCAGGAAAAAATATTTATGGAGCACCTATGATGTGCAAGAACCTCCCTGCCCATCAAGGATCATTTCTCCCTAGTTGTCAGATGGACAAAAAGAAGGAAACAAAAACTTTAAAACATCAAGCAACACTCAAAGCTTCAGGGGCCATCACACTGGTGAGGGTCACATCACATTCAGCAGAGAACTCCCCAACCCCCTGCGCTTCCACCTCCTTTGAATAGCTGTTCCTTCACTCCCATCCTTACACTTATGCATTCATTGTTCTAAGGTTTCCCCACCCTGTAATTTGATCCATTTTACTAAGTATTTACCTTCTCTGCTTTATTTCAAAGTTTCAGAGCTGCTTACCCCCACGTTTTTCAACTGAACAGGTTTACCAAAACTAAGAGGAAAAACTGCCTACCCAAAGAACGAACTTATTCTGCTGCTTTCATTCCCATTCAGATAATAAAATATATCCAAAATATAGGAGTAAACATTTAATTGCCTGGTTCAATGCTGCCCTATTATGATTTAACAAACCCTACTTCCTGCCCTAAAAATACACAACCGACTTATTCCAATCAAGAACAAAGAACTCACTTTGGGGAAAGATGGACATTGGCAATAGAAAAAAAAGGAGCAGTCTTGAGGCTCAACTTACGATTTGCTTAGGACAAGTAAACATAAACCTAGGGAAATTAGCTTTAAAAAGACTTAAAGGTGAGGAACTTCCCTGGCGGTCCAGTGGTTAAGACTCCACCCTTCCGGGCTTCCCTGGTGGCGCAGTGGTTGAGAGTCCGCCTGCCGATGCAGGGGACGCGGGTTCGTGCCCCGGTCTGGGAGGATCCCGCATGCCGCGGAGCGGCTGGGCCCGTGAGCCATGGCCGCTGAGCCTGCGCGTCCTGAGCCTGCGCGTCCGGAGCCTGTGCTCCGCAACGGGAGAGGCCACAGCAGTGAGAGGCCCGCGTACCGCAAAAAAAAAAAGACTCCACCCTTCCAATGCAGGGGGCGAGGGTGAGATCCCTGGTCGGGGAACTGGGAGCCCGCATGCCGCACGTTGCGGCCAAAAAAAGAAAAAGAAAAGAAAAAGAAAATATATCGGAGTGCCTTCTTTAAAAAAAAAGAGACTTAAAGGGAAAAAAAAAAAAGAGACTTAAAGGGGAGAGTAGGCAGGTGGACATGTGGCCCAAAGGACAATGTTGTTATCTCTTGATTCTAAAGAAACAAGCGTGTTCGAGTACCCTGATGAAGATGTGCCGCCTCGATTCCTTACCCCACCCTCATTTCCCAAGAACCTGACAGACACCAAGTCACCAAAGGAGGCAAAAAAATGGAAAAATGGAAGAAAGGGCAAGACGTTAGGTAGGAAGGGGAAGAATACAGAAATTGAAGGCAAATATGACAGGAAGAAAAGTAAGGAGATTTCAAGGTAAAAATATCTCTCCTCTAGGCAGTCAAGCTATTTTCCTCAAACGTCTGCTTCGCCTAACAAACTCTGCAACAAAAGTATCACAGAGCCTCAAACACTGCTGAAAAGACAAGGAATCTGAAGTGGTTTTATTGCATACAAAATAAATAACAATGTAGAGCATAAAGGGAAACAGCAGCTAAGCAGAAGTCCAATTTGGTCAGAGAAGTCCAATTTGACATGTAAGTAAAAAAGAACTGGCCAGGGTCTGGAAATATCTGGGTTTTTCTAGGAAGAGGTGAAAAATCTGATGGGGCAAAATAAAAGACTAAGGATTCACCTTCCTTCTCCCTCTTAGATTACTATTTATATCTTTGTTGTAAACTGTGGAAACTCCACAAAGCCCTTTCCCCTCATCAGAATCATAAACTCCCAAGTATAGAATCTATTATGCTTGTTTCAAGATACTTAGAATCATGAAACAAGCATAACGAATACATTAATGAGTTATATTCATTTTAAAAATATATGTTTATTGACCATCTGCTGTGTGTCACAGAGTACTTAATACATGTTAACCAAAGAACTGAAAGTTTTCACATACATCCCTCACACTCTCCACAAACCTGCAGGGGATGTAATACCGAGACATGGAAACATTACCTAATCTCACAACTAACTATATACACGTATCATTTGGTGGCTGGCTTTCTTTCTGTAGGTCAATCACGAACTCGGCTGATGATGGCACTAATGTACCCCTTTCTCCCTTAAGAGATTTTTAGAAAATGACTGTGCATTATCTAATGGGGATGTTGTAATGTAACAGCTTGTGCCTTCCCAAGTAGGTCTCCTCAGCCTAAACTTTGTCAAATAGCTGGGAGGCAGGGACTCAAGGAGGCTTATCACTAAGAAAGGCAGGACAGCCTAGGAAGGACTGGCTCAGGGGAAAGGGGCTATTTTTCTTTTTTTTTAATCTACAAAGACTCAGTCAAATTATTCAGTGAGAACCATTCTCACCAACATATCCTGCACAGAGTTAAGAAAGGAGTTCTGGGGACTTCCCTGGTGGTCCAGTGGGTAAGACTCCACGCTCCCAATGCAGGGGGCCTGGGTTAGATCCCTGGTCGGGGAACTAGATCCTGCATGTGGCAACTAAAAAGATCCGGTGTGCCATGCTACAACTAAGACCCAGCGCAACCAAATAAATAAATAAATATTTTTTTTTATAAAAGGAATTCTGTATTGGGTAGTATATAAGGCTACATTCAGCAATTACACTTCAAGCAATTAAGCCCCCATATGGCATGTGCTCCATTAAGCTAGTTCTAGCTTCATTTCTGGTCTAGAAAAGTAATGGTGTTTAAAAGATTTTCAATCTTTACTACTAAAAGACATGCTATCAACAAGCAGTAGAAATGAAGTCCCCTTTAAGTAAACTCAGATATCTTTCTCCTTTAAAAATCTAATGACACTTTTGAGAGTATGCTTCCCAATTTATCCATGCTAATCCCTCCTTTGTTTCAGTTTGGTTACAAAGTCAAACTTAACAAACAGGGTCCAGGAAATTCCCTGGCAGTCCAGTGGTTAGTACTCTGCCAAGAGCACGGGTTCAATCCCTGGTTGGGGAACTAAGATCCTGCAAGCCTCGCGGTGCGGCCAAAAAAATAAAAAACAGGGTCTGGATCTAGGAATTATTTCTTCTACCTTTTCTTCAAAGCCAAAGGTCAATTCCAACTATGAAAGTATGAAAGAATAGAGGCAGAAAGTAGTATGAAAGAATAGAGACAGAAAGTAGAATGGCAGAGGAGTCTCTCAGGGCATGTGTCATCGTCCCCAAAGGTCAAAAAGGGAGGAATTCAATGGATGAGCAGGCCACTGGATAGGAAATAAGAGCTGACATGATGGAGCCAGGACATCAAAAAGAAAAAAAAAAAAAAAAAAAAAGTTAAAAAAAAAAGGGAAGCAGAGAGTAGCAGACTGCAACAGAAAAATAGAAGGTCCCTGGAGGGAAGGAAGAAAAACATGGAAGGCATAACCACAGAAAGAAACACGGGACTGTCTGGGAGCAGTAAAGTAGCAGCCTAGGCACCTAAACCTTTGATTACCTGCAAAGCGAAGCGCGCCACAGCATCTGTACAGTGCTGGCTCTGACCTGGTTCTATACTCAGTGGCCATAACTTGATGTTCAAGAAATAATTCCACAATTCTGACGCCTTCTTTTTTTTTTTTTTTTTTTAGAAAAGCAAATAAAACTTTTGAGAAACAGAATATTGATAGCAGGATATTAATTTTTGTGCTCTAAACCAGGGGTTGGCCTGCGGGTCAAATCCAGCCAGTCACCTATCTCTGTACAGCCCATTCTTTAAGAATGGTTTTTAGGGGCTTCCCTTGTGGTGCAGTGGTTGAGAATCCACCTGCCAATACAGGGGACACGGGTTTGAGCCCTGGTCCGGGAAGATCCCACATGCCGCGGAGCAACTAAGTCCGTGTGCCACAACTACGGAGCCTGTGCTCTAGAGCCTGTGAGCCACAACTACTGAGCCCGTGACCCACAACTGCTGAGCCCGCATGCCACAACTACTGAAGCCCACGCGCCTAGAGCATGTGCTGCACAACGAGAAAAGCCACCGCAATGAGAAGCTGGTGCCCCACAACGAAGAGTAGCCCCCGTTCGCCGCAACTAGAGAAAGCCCCCGTGCGCAGCAACAAAGACCCAACACAGCCAAAAATAATAAATAATACAATAAATAAATTAAAAAAAAAAAAGAATGGTTTTTACATGTGTTTTTATGGCTGGAAAAAAAAAATCAGAAGAACATTTTGTGACATGAGTATCACATGAAATTCACATTTGTGCCCATAAATAAGATTCTGGAACACAGCCACACCCATTTATTTATGTAATGTGTATGGCTGCTTTCGCCATACAATGGCGGAGATGACTAGTGTACACACCGTATGGCCTGCAAGTTAAATTTACTCTGATCCTTTACAGAAAAAATGTGCTGACCTCTACACCAAACTGAACACCTGATATGTTTAGTTGTTCTAACTGTAAAGAACTTGTAAGCCAGATATTTCTTCTGGAAATTTCTTCTGGAAATTACAGAACCATGTAACAGCAAACCAATTAACAGTCCCATTTGCAAGAGTCTGAAAATATTTTATTGAGAGAGGGAGGGAGGGAAGGAGGGAGGGAGAGAGAGAAAAAACTTTCTGTGGGAAAATGACCTCTCAGACAATAAGCACAACCTTCAGATCATATTGCTCTCAGAGAGCCTGAAGAGGACACATAACAGGCTTTCCAAAGTTGAGTGAGCCACAAAACCAAGAACAGAGACTTCAAGGATCTTGCCTTCCAATAAAACTATGTGATACTAAACAGCCATCAGTTTGGATTTCTTTTCCAAACCATGAAAAGAGGTCTTATTAGTGTCTATAAACGCAGGCAACCCTTGATTATCTTAGCTATACAGCGTGCAAGAGGGGCCACTATCACTTATTTGGCAAAATTCAAACGTACCTTGACATATTTGGTTTTGGCTCCTTCTACAGGTTGGAGGGAGTTGCTTAACTATTACAGTTTAAAAGGCATGGGCCCATAATACTGGATGTATGGGCCAGGGTGTCAACAAATGACTTTATTACCTACTCAGCTCATGTCCATAAAAACATAAAAGCAAATGTTCTAAAAAGTGGAACACTGACCATTCTAAGTAACATGACAAGTGTAATTTGGGAAAAATACCACTAATCCAAATGTTTAAAACAGTTATAAAGAGACTACATAATTTGAGAGCAGTATCTTTGATATTTGTTTATATCTTCCGAACGTTCTTGGCTTAATAATTAGATAGGAAAATCCATCTGTAAAGTTAACTGTGAACTTACCAAACCAAACCATTATTTTATTGTTTTTTTAAACCTCATCCAAAGTATCACGAACCTAACAATAAACATATAATAGACAATGTGTCAAACCATGGGCTTCCCTTGAGTAATAAATAGCAATTTCTAACCTTCTGGATAACATGTAGGTATACTCTTGTTGGCATGAAGCTAAAATGACCCAGTTAGCAATTGCAGAAAGTTGCTCAAGTCAGGTTTGGCTAGAAAAACGAAAGTGAGACTAGCTTTAAAGGCAGGTCTACCATTAAACTAATGAAAGACTGCTCTGAGGAAGGCAAGACAGGAAAAGGCAGGCACTGTGATATCACTGGCCTTGTATGTACAAAACTCTCACAATCTAAGAATCTCAGAAAGAAAAATTCATGGAACAGCAAACCAATAAACAGTCCCGCTGGTAAGAGTCTAAAGATATTTTATTGAGAGAGAGGGCGAGTAGACAGTTTCAGCGGGAAAATGACCTCTCAGAATAACACTGAAATGTTTTTAATCAAAGACCGTTACGGTAGCAATATACCATAAGTGCAACCTGAAAAGAAAGTCATCAATGATAACTAGTGGCTTCAGTCACAGAAACAGTACGTGCCCCCAAGTCATTACAGCACCAGGGAGACCGTTATTAAATTATGTGGTAGCTCTCCAATTTAAACCCCGGGCTCCGCTACGGCCCAGGCCAGGGGGATGAGCGCGGACGAGAAATGCAAACTCATCAGCGCTTTGACCTTAACATAAGGGGCAGCCCTGGGAACATTCCCCTACGAGGTCGATGCATCTCAAAATTACTCCGAAACCAGCCCGGCCACGCCCTCCCGAGAGGGCGTCCTCAAAAGTTTTGCTCTTAAGGGAAATTGAGGCACAGGATTTACCCGGGTTGGCGGAAGAACACCAGAAAAGCCTTCCTCTCCCAGGGCCGGGGAGCCCCGAAGCCGGGGACAGGGCCGCGGTCCCAGAGCCTCAGGAGATAACCGGGCAGCGGGTCCAGATCCTCTGGCACTACCTCCCCTCCCCCTCCCGGCTCCCGCCCCACCGGGGACGCCGCCCGGTACCTCTCGATGACTGAGGCCACCAGCTGCGGCAACTCTTTCATCTCGAAGGCGGAATAGGACGCGGATAGCAGGGGCCGCACCGCCACCTCCCAGCCCGGGGTCGTGTCTGCCTCCGTTGCCGGGGCCGCGGGCGCCGGCGCCGCAGCCGCCGCCTCTTCGCCGCCGCTCGTCGCCATCTTCCGTCGTACTACTGCGGCTCCCTCCGGAGGCTTGCCACCGGCCCAGCGCCTCCTCCCGGGAGGGGGCGGAAGTGACGCAATCGGCGCGTCAGACTGGGCGACACAGTCGCCAGCCAAAATACGCGACGCGCGAGGACAGCCTCCCTCTCCTCTCGCAGCGGGAGCGTGACGCGGCGTGGGGACGGGGACGAGGGGATGCGCCTGCGCAGGACGTAGTCCTTCGGGTGAGGGCGGGAGCGTTGAGCTCCGCGCCAGCGGGCTGGAAGTCGTTCCCGAAAATGGGAGGTCTGTGGCTTTCGGGCACTCCGGAGAGGTGAGTTTGGGACTTGGTTTCAGCTGACTAGACCAAGGCAGCGAAGTAGACCTGCATCGACGAATATAATGGCCCCGGCTCAAGGAAGCTAAGGACGAGAAGAGGCCGTCGAAGCCTAATCACGCTCACCTGCTTCACTTCCCTGATGACCCCCCCCCACTCCCAACAGTTACAGTATAGCGCTTCAGTTTGCAAAGCTCTTTCTCCTTCTCACACTAACTCTCGCTATTATTGTAATCACCA
Source organism: Physeter macrocephalus (assembly GCF_002837175.3). Classification (NCBI taxonomy): domain Eukaryota; kingdom Metazoa; phylum Chordata; class Mammalia; order Artiodactyla; family Physeteridae; genus Physeter; species Physeter macrocephalus. Next base: position 18,789,716 of record NC_041216.1, read on the forward strand.
GTCCTTTCTTCGCGCTGAAATCCCTTTTATGTTTTGATTACCATCATTAGTAATGTTACCAGCTCGTGTTTGCATCGCTCTTTGCTATTTGCCAGGTAACGTTCCATTCCCCCCTTTTTCTACTAGCAAAGAAAGAATGTAAACTTTTCATCCGTAATTTTCTTGTTTCTGGTGTGGCCTTTTCTTTTCCGCCTAGAGAAGTTCCTTTAGCATTTTTTGTAAAGCTGGTTTGATGTGATGGTGCTGAATTCTTTTGGCTTTTGCTTGTCTGTAAAGCTTTTGATTTCTCCATCAAATCCGAATCAGTTCAGAATGATAAATGTAGTTAACACTGCTGTATATTAGATATGAAAGTTCTTAAGAGAATAAATCCTAAGAGTTCTCATCGCAAGGAAAAACATTTTTTCTTTCATTTTGTGTCTATATGAGATGATGGATGTCCACTAAACTGATTGTGATAATCCCTTTATGATGATTTTAAGTCAAATCATTATGCTGTACGCCTTACATTTACCCAGTGCTGTGGGTCTATATCTCAATAAGACCTGGAGAAAATAAAATAAAATCCTGAAAAAAAGAAAAAAAAAATCTGAATGAGAACCTTGCTGGGTAGAGTATGCTTAGTAGTCATAGGTTTTTCCTCCTTCATTACTTTTAAGTATTGTGCCACTCCCTTCTGACCTTCAGAGTTTCTGCTGAAAAATCAGCTGATAGCCTTATGGGAGTTCCCTTGTATGTTATATGTTGCTTTTAATATTCTCTCTTTATTTTTAATTTTTGCCATTTTGGTTACAGTGTGTCTTGGTGTGTTCCTCTGTGGGTTAATCCTGTATGGGACTCTCTGCACTTCCTGGACTTGGGTGACTGTTTCCTTTCCCAGGTTAGGGACCTTTTCAGCTATTATCTCTTCAAATATTTCTCAGGCCCTTTCTCTCTCTCTTCTCCTCCTGGGACCCCTATAATGCAAACATTAGCACACTTGGTGTTGTCCCAGAGGTCTCTTAAACTGTCGTCATATCTTTTCAGTCTTTTTTCATTTTTCTCTTCAGCGGCAGTGATTTCCACTACTCTGTCTTCCAGCTCACTGATCCGTTCTTCAGTGACCCTTTAGTCACTGTTAGTCTACTATTGACTACTATTAGTCTACTATTGACTCCTTCTAGTGTATTTTTCATTTCAATTATTGTATTCTTCAATTCTGTTTGGTTGTTCTTTATATTTTCTAATTCTTTGTTGAAAACTTCTTTATAGGAACTTTCCTGGAGGCGCAGTGGTTAAGAATCCGCCTGCCAATGCAGGGGACATGGGTTTGAGCCCTGGTCCAGGAAGATCCCACATGCCGCGGAGCTACTAAGCCCGTGCGCCACAACTACTGAGCCTGCACTCTAGAGCCTGTGAGCCACAACTACTGAGCCCGCGAGCCACAGCTACTGAAGCCCACACACCTAGAGCCCATGCTCCGCAACAAGAGAAGCCACCACAATGAGAAGCCCGCGCACTGCAACAAAGAGTAGCCCCCGCTCAGTGCAACTAGAGAAAGCCAGCGTGCAGCAACAAAGACCCAACACCACCAAAAATAAATAGATAAATAAAATTGAAAATAATAATAATAAAACTTCTTTATACAATGGAATACTACTCAGCCTTAAAAAAGAATGAAATAATGCCATTTGCAGCAACATGGATGGACCGAGAGATTATCATACTAAGTGAAGGAAGTCAGAAAGAAAGCCAAATACCATATGATATCACTTATATGTGGAATCTAAAATATTACATAAATGAACTTATCCATAAAGTAGAAACAGACTCACAGACAGAGAACAGATTTGTGGTTGCCGAGGGGGAGGGTGTATGGGGGAGGGATGGAATTAGCAGATGCAAACTATTATATATAGAATGGATGAACAAGGTCTGTATAGCACAGGGAACTATATTCAATATCCTGTAATAAAACAATGGAAAAGAATTTTTTTTAAAAAACTTCTTAAAGGCACACATTCCTATAAGACTGTCCTAAGAATTATCAATTTCCTGGACTTCTCTAACTTCAATTTAGGAAATATTAACTCTCCTAAACTCCAAATCCTAGCCTTGCCTTATTGTCTTGTTTTGCTGAGTGCTACTTATTTAATATTCTTTACAACAATACTCTTACTATGCGGTATAATGATGTACTACTGTAGTATCAATTTGAATGAAATGAAAAAAAAAAAAAAACAACTGATTGCTTGCTCTATGCCTCCATTCTCCTCCCGAGTTCTTTGATCAAGTTTACAATCATTACTCTGAACTGAAAGAACGTGGACTTTTACCCACGGGATAATGTCTGTATTGTTGCCAATAAAAAATGATTTGGGTTCCAGATCTAAGAGGGAAAAGCAGTTTGACTTAAGGAAAGGTATGCATGCCTTGAGGGCCCTCTTGTGTGTGAGTTCTTGGTGGATGACTTCAAGCTCCAGGCCCTGTGGCTCACCGTCCACCCAAATCAAGAAACGTTCACAAGAACTGTGAAGACGTTTTGAAAATTCTGATAAGCCCTGAAGTTCTCCCCCCTGGTTTGGAGGAGCACCTTTTATTCCCGGTGTAATGCTGATAGATTAATTGGTACCTGGTGTTCAATCTAGACTCTTTGTAAGAAAAGAGCTGTTTTACATTAGAAATAAAATTCAGTCAAGTCAAGGCCAGTCTCGGAGGAAAACATGGCTTCAGTGATAACAGTAGGGATTTTCCTTTAGTGTCTTAAATCAGGGGTTAATAAAACAGCAGTTTCCTTAAACATAAAAATAGATGAAAAAGACAGGGAAAAAAACCTTTCTGTAACACAGTAACTGTTGCCGTATTACAAGATACAGAAACAGAATCCTAAGGAGAAGGCTGGAGACCAAGCATTTTATAGTGGCTCTTGGGACGTTAATTTTATTTTACCCAAAGGACAAAATTAATCTGCAAAGGTTCTCTTGGAGAGGCTTCAGAAAATAATAAAAGATCAAGTGAGGGTTTCCCTGGTGGTGCAGTGGTTGAGAGTCTGCCTGCCGACGCAGGGGACACGGGTTCGTGCCCCGGTCCAGGAAGATCCCACATGCCGCGGAGCGGCTGGACCCATGGGCCATGGCCGCTGAGCCTGTGCATCCGGAGTCCTCCATCCCCCTCCATCTGCTGCAGCTGTACGAAAGAGTAAAAAAGGCAAATGCAGACTATCACAGGGAGATTTGCACCTGTACCTAAACATTTTTTTGGTATATTTTTAATATTTCTGGCTTGTAGATTGGAAGAATGCATTCTAGGGTAATGACCTTCCATTATAAATACCACATTAATTTCAGTATTGGAGGTTTGTTCTTGTATTGCTACAAAGATTTGGAGTGGGGACTTCCCCGGTGGCGCGGTGGTTAAGACTCCGCGCTCCTGATGCAGGGGGCCTGGGTTCAATCCCAGGTCAGGGAACTAGATTCCGCATGCATGCCGCAACTAAGAAGCCCGCGGTCGCAACTAAGACCCGGCGCAACCAAATAGATAAATAAATTTTAAAAATGATAAATATTTTTAAAAGATTTGGAATGGCATCCACATTCTAAATTTAGATAACAAAAGAAAGAAACAGGATAAATAGGGGAGTAAAAAAGACTTCTAGATGAAACATAAGCTTCTAATACTTTGGCCCAGAAAATAAGATAGAAACTAAAAAATAGTAATTTTTATAAATTATTACCTGAGGGACTTAAAATACTAGTTCTCTTCTAAGCCCAAGTGGCTGGGCAAGGAGCTAAAATAAATTTTAAAAGAAAGCAAGAAGGGCTTCCCTGGTGGCGCAGTGGTTGAGAATCCGCCTGCCGATGCAGGGGACACGGGTTCGTGCCCCGGTCCGAGAAGATCCCACATGCAGCGGAGCCGCTGGGCCCGTGAGCCATGGCCACTGAGCCTGCGCGTCCGGAGCCTGTGCTCCGCAACGGGAGAGGCCACAACAGTGAGAGGCCCGCGTAACGCCCAAAAAAAAAAAAAAAAAAAAAAAAAAAGATACAGATTTACTATATAGCACAGGGAACTATATTCAGTATCTCGTAAAACTATAATGGAAAAGAATCTGAAAAAGTATATATATATGTATATATATACAGGTATAAAAATAACTGAATCACTTTGCTGTACATCTGAAACATTGTAAATTAACTATACTTCAATTTAAAATAACAATGCATGCTGGTTTATGTACTCTATTGCAAAGCTACATTGAGAGATGGGAGGGAGAATAAAGCAATAGCTGGAAATTGTTAACATTTGGGGACTCCGAGTGAAGGGTATCAGAATTCTTAGGACTCTTCTTGTAATCTTTCTCTAAGTCTGAAACTGTATCAAAATAAAAAGTTAAAAGAAAAAAATTGTAAATACTTGATTAGGAAAACATGGTTAGTATATCATGAGTATAATGACATATGGCAGGCACTTAACAGAAAGAAAGTATTGTACATAAAGTCTAGGAAGAGTGGAATCCAATGGTTATACTGTATGTATTAGCACTACTGGGGCATGAGGAAGGGCTTTCATGATCAGCGGAAGTGAATATTCTGGTCTCTCTTGCAGATATATATCTATGATAAAAACCATGCATAGGGTATCACACCCCCTATTCTAAGTCCATAATAACCAAGCAAACTTATAATAGCATTTTGACTTATTTTCCAGGCTATCTCCTAGGAGAGAATATATATTTCAACTAGCAGACATAAGTAGTCTATTCCTCTTTGCATTTACAGTCTTCACTGTCATCAATAAGCTGGCATTCTGGTCATCAGTCTTCTAGTCTAGGTTATCTCATCACAGCACGTGGGATGTACAATATCACTAAAACTATAAAGAAGTATGATGGGCCTATATGAGTGTGCCTTGGACATGTATTTTTGCTTTCTTAACTTTCATTCTTTCGGATTGCATGTTATAGTCAACAGTATGCTTCAGGGAATTCCCTGGCCGTCCAATGGTTAGGACTCCACGCTTCCACTGCAGGGGGCACAGGTTCAATCCCTGGTTGGGGAACTGAGATCCCACAAGCCGTGCAACGTGGCAAAAAAAAAAAAAAAAGTGTGCTTCAATATGAGTCCGTGGTTATTTTATAAAGACACCTTCCTAAATGGTCTCAGTCTCTCCCGGAATAGGCACATTCCCAGTATCAGAGATCAGAAATTTAGATAAGCCTCAGGACTGGTGGGAAAATGGCTTCTTGGTTGAAGGTCAGTCTCAACTGACATCACACCCAAACTCCTTAAAAAATGAGGAGGTGGGTGTACACATTCTTTATGTGTATATAAACCCTTACTGGAAGGATGGTCTAAATAATACAAGAGAGACTTACCAGAAAGAGTATTCAACTGATCTCATAAAAGTCCCTAATGGTGGAACTTCCCTGGTGGCGCAGTAGTTAAGAATCCGCCTGCCAATGCAGGGGACATGGGTCCGAGCCCTGATCCGGGAAGATCCCACATGCTGTGGAGCAACGAAGCCCGTGTGCCACAACTACTGAGCCTGAACTCTAGGGCCCATAAGCCACAACTGCTGAGCCCGTGTGCCACAACTACTGAAGCCTGCGTGCCTAGAGCCTGTGCTCTGCAACAACAGAAGCCACCACAATGAGAAGCCCACGCACTGCAACAAAGAGTATCCCCCCACAGCAAATAGGGAAAGCCCGTGCACAGCAACAAAGACCCAAAGCAGCCAAAAAAATAAATAAATAAAATAAATTTATTTAAAAAATAAATCCCTAATGGAATAACACTTGGGAATTTCAGAGAAAAGACAGTCTCTTCAGTAAGTGGTGCTGTGAAAACTGGACAGCTACAGGTAAACGAATGAAATTAGAACACTCCCTAACACCATACACACAAAAAAACTTAAAATGGATTAAAGACCTAAATATAAGGCTGGATACTATAAAACTCTTAGAGGAAAACATAGGCAGAACGCTCTGACAGAAATCACAGCAAGATCTTTTTCAATCCCCCTCCCAGAGTAATGAAAATTAAAACAAAATAAACAAATGGGACCTAATTAAACTTAAAAGGTTTTGCGCAGCAAAGGAAAACAAACAAAATGAAAAGACAGCCCTCAGAATGGGAGAAAATATTTGCAAACAAAGCAACCGACAAGGGATTTATCTCCAAAATATACAAACAGCTCATGCAGCTCAATATCAAAAAAACAAACAATCCAGTCAAAAAATGGGCAGAACAGAATTCCCTGGTGGTTCAGTGGTTAGGGCTCCATGCTTTCACTGCTAAGGTTGCGGGTTCAATCTCTAGTTGGGGAACTAAGATCTGGCAAACCATGGGGCAAGCACAACCAAAAACAAACAAACAAAAAAAATGAGCTGAAGATCTAAATAGACATTTCTCCAAAGAAGATGTATGGATGGCCAAAAAGCCCATGAAAAGATGCTCAACATCACTAATTATTAGAGAAATGCAAATCAAAACTACAGTTAGGTATCACCTCACACTGGTCAGAATGGCCATCATCAAAAAACTACAAACAATAAATGCTGGAGAGGGTGTGGAGAAAAGGGAACCCTCCTATACTGTTGCTGGGAATGTAAATTGGTACAGCCACTATGGAGAACAGTATGGCGCTTCCTTAAAAACTAAAAATAGAGCTACCATATGATCCAGCAATCCCACTCCTGGGCATACATCTGGAGAAAACCATAATTCGAAGAGATACACGCACTCCAATGTTCATTGCAGCAATATTTACAATAGCCAGGACATGGAAGCAACCTAAATGTCCATCAACAGAGGAATGGATAAAGAAGATATGGCACATATATACAATGGAATATTACTCAGCCATAAAAAAGAACAAAATAATGCCATTTGCAGCAACATGGATGGACCTAGAGATTGTCATACTGAGTGAAGTAAGTCAGACAGAGAAAGACAAATATCATATGATATCATTTATATGTGGAATCTTAAAAAAAAGGTACAAGTAAACTTACTTACAAAACAGAAATAAAGACACAGATGTAGAAAACAAACTTACAGTTACCAGGAAGTAAGGGGGGGGGGGTGGGGAGGGATAAACTGGGAGATTGGGATTGACATATATACACTAATAAATATAAAATAAATTACTAATAAGGACCTACTGTATAACGCAGGGAACTCTACTCAGTACTCTGTAATGGCCTATATGGGAAAAGAATCTAAAAAAGAGTGGATATATACATATATGTATAACTGATTCACTTTGCTGTACACCTGATACTAACATGACATTGTAAATCAACTATACTGCAATAAAAAGTAAAAAATAAATTTCAACGCTGTGGCCACTTAAAAAAGGGTGTGGGAGATCTATATTCCTAATATGGAAAGCTTTCCATATGTGACATGATAAAATCAAGTTGCAGAACATTATGTGGTCTGGAGAGATGCAAAACAAATTGTTCAGTGGTTACCTCCGGGGAATAGAGGGTTGGGGAAGGTTTTGAAGGGGAGACTCGCCTTAATTTTTTTGGCATTGTTTAAATTTTTTTAACTTCTATAATCTTTTAAAATAAAGAACTTAGCCGCAAAAATGGAAGCAGTTCATGCCTACAAAGTACCAGTATCTCCATTATTGAAAGGTAGATGGTACTTCTCAGTTTACATTTTACAAAAATACAAGTGCACAATGTTTTCTACCTTGTTTTAATTATGGAATGATAATTGTCAATTTTTGAATGTTAAGGCAGTTGTTATAAAGAATAGTGTTTTCCAAAACCTATTTGGACTTTTGAGTCTGAGTAATCAAAGTTCTTTTTTTTGTTTGTTTATATAAGTACATATAAATATAATACCAAAAAGATACCTTTCCTTTTTAAAATGGAAATTACGGTACCACGAAGCTCATTTCCCATACTGACCTTATGAGCATTTCTTTTACGTAGTAAAGCAGGGTTTGTCAGAGCTCCAGGCACACCAGGGAAAGGTGGGTAGGACTACCTCTTGGCATTTCAGTCAATATAAGAATTCCTTACTAAGTCACCAAAGGCACTGTAGAAACTTAAGAAACTAGGGACAAATGTCCTAAGGCTTCTATGAAGAAGGTATAACCGTTTGGGGAACTATTTGTCAAGTAGCAGCTTCATGCTCAAGACTGTGGAGAATTCAGAAAACAGTCTGACAATTCCTGGGAGACACAAAATGACTGAAATAATAAAATGCTAGGATACATCATTCAGGAAATTGTGTGGTTAGCCGCCAGGAAACTCGGAGGTCCTTGGTAGCCAAAATCAACAGGGAAGGATTTATGGAGTTTAGATTTCAGACAAACCAGATTTTGAGAAGGGAAGAATGCATTCCAAGTAAAGAATATAGAGAAAGATAGATTCATGACTTTAAAACAAAATTTTAAATGAACAGAAATCTGTAAATAAGTCTTGGGATAATCCTGATAATTGTAGTTTATGTAATACGCTCTTACCAGAAAAGGCAATTTATAAAGGAAGTGAAATTACAAATCTGAAATTTCCGAGCTGTAAGACCTTACAGACCATGTAATCTATGCCCTCACACAAATGGTAAAACACACACTCAGAGAGGTTAGGTGACTTCCATTGAAGTCTCTAATACATATGTTAGGACCTGAGTATTTTTTTCTGTCATACTTTGTTCCAGAAAGGATTTAGGGAATCTCTACAAATACATGATGTTTAAGATGCATCAGTTGAAAAAACAAGTAGCAGAATTAAATAGCATGATGCCGTTAAGAAAGAGTATGTATAGGGAATTCCCTGGAAGTCCAATGGTTAGGACTCAGGGCTTTCACTGCCATGGCCCGGGTTCAATCCCTGGTCGGGGAACTAAGATCCCGCAAGCCATGTGGCACGACCAAAAAATAAAAATTAAAAAAAAAAAAAAAAAGAGTATGTATACAAGAACGTTAAACTTGGACTATCAGTGCCCTTATGGGTAATCAATATTAGAACTAGTCCATATTAATTTTTGAATTTTAACTTTAAAAAAAAATAATGTACATCTTCTATTTAAAATCAAGGAAAAGAAGATTTTTTAAAATGACTTAAGAGATACAACTATTCCTGATACCAAGACAAGAGGGAAATTTCTCTTTGGTGCTCTACATAATATGATAAACAATGTCCTTAACAGAATAAATGCAGCACGAAGTTCTAAAATCCATTCCTAAGGATAGGCTATGACAAAATACTGTCTCCTCAAATTCAACCTAGATGCACAGCTAGTTCTCTGCTGGTCTGGCTTCATCTAGGGATTGACTCGAGAGAAGCTTGAAGAAAAGATGGAATATATATAAAACTGTATTAACTGCACATTAGCCTGCTCACCGAATTTCTCTGCTGGGAGAAGGGGTGTAGGTATCACCACTTTTAAAGTGGTGTTAAATCAATAGGTTATAATTTTAAGAGGATCAGTGGGGCATAACACATTATTTTTTAAACCCCTCTTCCAAAAAAATTATCAAAATTTAAAAAGGCCCTTACTGATCCCAAACATTCTAACTGCAATTCTGTGTTTAATTCACGCACGTTCCCCAGTCACTGATTACTGTCCAGAGTCAAACGCTAAGGAGAAATTATAGCAATAGCCACAAACCATTCTACATTATTCCCAACAGGGACTGAGAATCATTAAATACTATTCAGTGGCAAAATTTTACACCAAAAGATCTTGTATGCTGACCAAACTAATAAAAAAATGACATAAAAAATACTAAAGAACTTACTTCTCTAAGTGAAACACTCCAGGGGGCGCCCAAATTAACCTATTTTAGGAAGGCAGGGGAAAACACATGGCTCTAGGGATACACACAGAAAAAGAGGAGGACAAGAAAACACATCAGACAGGAATCCCTGGCAGTCCAGTGGTTAGGACTTCTCGCTTCCACTGCAGGCGGCACGGCCAAAAAAAAGAAAAAGAAAAAAAAAAAAAGGCCAAAAAAAGAAAGAAAGAAAACACATCAGAGATCTGAGAGGAAGCAGTTTCAAAGGCCATGGGTAGAGGCCGAGCATAGCTGGTCAGAAGCAAGTGCTGCTTTGAGATTAAGAAAGGTTGAGAACTAAGAAGACTTAGATTTGACCATGCCGTTAGCATTAGCTATTTTAACTGCCTGCTTTGAGGTAAACTTTCAGTAAAATAGTTATGATTACAGCTGAAATAGAGGGAATTTTATGAAAAGGCAGATAACTTCCCTCCCATCAGCTTGTTCTTTCAGATTCTGGCACATACACGGGTAAATGAAAACTAGAATCTAGCAGACTTATTGGGCCACGTAAGCAGAGCAGGCAGCAAGGTAATAGTTAATGATGCAGCTTGCACACATTTATTTAGGACAGGCAAAATTCCAGCCAGGCTTTCTCAAAACTAGGGCAGAATTTTTTTAAGTTGCACTTATTCCCATCTCTCAGATCACTTTAAACAAAATATGTATGCCTTGAGTCAGGATGAACAGATGCCTATTTTTTCTGGAGATACTCAGATGTTCCTTCATTCATTAAAACCAATTTCACAGTTTTATTTTAAAGTAAAATTATTCTCACTTCTCTTCCTTCTCTACCATCAGCATATGACCACAGAAAGAAAAAACTGTTTTTTAAATAACACAACTCTTATATGATTAATTTGGCATGTTTCCCAATTAAAATACTGCACTCACTCCATTTCTGCACAGCTTTCTGTCCCCCTCCAATGCAGAAGTAGCCTCAATATGTTCCAAAGCCACAAAAAAGGACTTGAACAATGTCGTTCGTCATTCACTTTATTCAAACACTTAAACGTATCTCTCTCCCAACAGGGCGCTCTGTACATGTCATTCTTCACAGTAAAGAAAAATGCCATCATTCCCCAAATCCATGAACAAGGGAAAATTTTTAGGACATCTTTAGTTTGTAGCAGAGACAACAGCCCAGACAATCAACAATGCTACCCACAAGATGCCAGTTTCCTACCCCTACCCTTTTCTCTCTTCTTTTTCTAAAGATAAGATTTAGGGCTTCCCTGGTGGTGCAGGGGTTGAGAGTCCGCCTGCCGATGCAGGGGACGCGGGTTCGTGCCCCGGTCCGGGAGGATCCCACATGCCGCGGAGCGGCTGGGCCCGTGAGCCATGGCCGCTGGGCCTACACGTCCGGAGCCTGTGCTCTGCAACGGGAGAGGCTACAGCAGTGAGAGGCCCGCGTACCGCCAAAAAAAAAAGATAAGATTTAAAATCTGCTCATTTTAAGAGAAGTATAGTAATCCACACATTAATTTACAACTAAAAATAATGAGGTTCTTAAAAAAGAACAACTTTCTCTATCTAGGTTCTAAGATGACTAGACCAGCTTGTGGGCGAAACGAGAGATTATGAGGGACTGTGAAACAGACAGATTTGCCTTCCTCCCTTGAAATCTCTTCAAGGTTCAGACAATTCAGTAGTACTGAAAAGGTCTCAGCTCCGACATATCCGAGGCGAAAAGCTTGGACGACGGTGGCCAACAAACCAAGACAGTATTATGCACTTGGCTTTCAATAAACTGAATCTAAGACTGGGTGGCCCACTGATGAATGGGAGCATGAAACGAGAGGCAAGTTTCGACACACGCATAGACTCCTCGACCCAAAGTTACTTTGGAGAGAAGCCACGAGAGGCTGCATCAGTCCTCAAACTTCAGCTAAGGATGGCTCTTCTTTCTCCCCAGTGTAAAACAGCAAATGCACCTATAAGGTGGAGTTGTCAATAAGAGTTCCCTTCTGACTTTGAAGCAAGGAGCAGGGAAACAATCAGAAGGCTTTCCAGATACACCCGGGAAACAGAAGGCAAACCAACATCAATTTAAACAGGCCTCACAAAAGAGAAAACTCTGTTGGAGGTCTTCAAAAAAACACAACATTCATGGACGGGCACAGAAGGGAAACGGCGATGGCCTTGGGACTCCGGGGGAAAGTCCATCAAGATGCTTTGAGATCTCGGCTGAGAGAGTGAGTTCAGCCTCCATCCACCACCAATGACTCCGCATCAGACGTATCCCAAAAGGAGTCTCCACGAGAGCCCATCTTCTTCCAAAGAGCTCTTAACTGAGATGAGTGTCCAACACACATCCTCCCCTGACCTGTCAAACTGCAGCTGCGGCTTCTTGTCTGACCCTCACTCCCCTTGGCTCTCTGCTCTCCGGCAGTGGGTCTCAGGTCTTTACCGCCAGGCACGATTCAGGAGTTTCACCTGTGCCAGTCTCTTAGTGATCATGGTGGCAAAGACCAGACCAAAGAGGACGCTGCTGATTAGCACATAGTCATAGTCGTCCTTCAGGACATCAAACTGTTTGGATGGGTAGACTCGAGTTTGGTAAATGTCCAAACCGTAGGCCACAACCTGGAAGGCAGAGGGAATGAGAAATCCGTAAGAAAGGCACCAGTGATCCGCCACAACCACAACCTCTGGTCACAAAGGAAACAGACTCCTCAGCTGTTTTCCCAAGGGTGAAAGAAAGAGCAGGTGTCGCACAGGGTGGCTGTGGACAAGGTGGCACAGGCTGGGCTGGGGCTCTACTCACCAAACAAGTGGACTCCAGGCCCGAGGGAGCTGTGTAGATACCTCGCATTCGAGAAACTGTCTGGTTATAGTTAATGAACCGCTCTGCGTGGATCTGTACGTCTGGAGAATATGGGATCAGGTTCTCCTCTCTGCAAAACATCAACCAGGACCGGCATTCAAAACTGCTGTAAGGGGATCTCCTGGCTGCCCTGAGCCCTGGGAGGTTTCCAGGCCACGTATCAGCCTCATATCTTCTTCCAAGGTCTATGTGCATCAGGGAATGTCAGGAAGGGCTGCAAGAAAGAAAGCTGTATGGAGAGTAAGACAGATCTGGATTCCTACCTTGTTCTGAATCTAAAAAAAACGAAACCACAGACGACCAGTATTTCACACTAGAGAAAGAAAGGGTCATTTTAAAACCAAAACATCAAGCCACTAGGCCAGTTCCTGCTCTTCACTCCAGAGTACCTCAGTCCACCAGCTTTAACCTCCCCCCGCTCCAAACCGTCCTCCCTTCCCTACGTGCAGAGACACATCTACTGCCTCCTCGCCTTGCCCACAACTCCTCACAACCCTCAGGGAAGAGAGTTCAGGATGGAGGCAAGAAAATACGCAGAGATGATGGCTGGAAACACAAAAATGAAAACTAGGACTTCCCTGGTGGCGCAGTGGTTAAGAAACTGCCTGCCAATGCAGGGGACACGGGTTCAAGCCCTGGTCCAGGAAGAACCCACATGCCGCGGAGCAACTAAGCCCATGCGCCACAACTGCTGAGCCTGCGCTCTAGAGCCCACGAGCCATAACTACTGAGCCCACGCGCCTACAGCCCGTGCTCCGCAACGAGAAGCCCACACACCGCAACGAAGAGTAACCCCTGCTCGCCACAACTAGAGAAAGCTCGCGCGCAGCAACGAAGACCCGATGCAGCCCCCCCGACAAAAAAAGAAAACTAACACCGACAGCTGTTGGCTTCCCACGTGACCCAGGCCCCAGCACCTCCCTCACCTCATTTCCCAGTGTCCCCACCACTGGCTGCTCCAGCCGCAGTGGCCTCCAGCCCTCCCTGTAACTTACCAGACATGATCTCAGGACACTTATGACGGCTGTTCCCTCTGCCTAGAACATTCTCCTTCGACATCCACAAGGCCAGCTTCTCACCTCCTTCAAGTCTTTTCTCAAAAGTCACCTTTTCTGAGGGGCTTTCCCAGGCCACCCTCTCAAGTTGCACCCCTCCACACCCTTCCTAGACCCCACCCCTTCTTAGTTTTTCTCTCCTTGCCATCTACAAGCACACTAATACAGCATTATTTCACTTGTTTATCTTATTTATTATCCACCTCGTCGCCCCCACCGGAATGCAAGCTCCATGAGGGCAGATGTGTTCACTGCCACATCCCCAGCAGAGCAGGACAGTGCACAGCAGACCAAGGACCAAACGTAATCAAGACGCCAAGTTCTTTAAGGTCACAGCCTTCAGCACTACCCACAAGGGTCTCACCTGCTTTGTTCTGTTGGGATCTCGGGCCGGCGGGGATCCAGCAAGGCCTTAGGAAGGGAAAGAATTGCTCCGGAAGGCAGCCCAACTACATACACAGAAACAAGTCAACAGAAGTGAGTGTTCACACTGACCTGATCCCCGATTAGGGCTACTTACAAAAATGCCCTTATCACAGAAACCGAAATAGAGTTTAAAACCAAAAAAATGGGTCACTGAGGCTCCCTTAAATGGCCAAAAACAATAATCCAATACACCTGGGTCTGAATGAAGGTTCCCATTTTTGAAGATACTAGTTTCTTCACATACCATCCTGAGACATCAGAAAATAAAGAGCTAGACTCAAGAACTGGGTAACGATGACAGAGAAGAGCATGGAAGCCCACTTGGATCTCTTCATCCTCTTGCTTTTCTCCAGCAATACCTGCCCCAGCTAAGCAGGTCTCCTCGCTGTCAGCCAGACAGGAGCCTATGGTTGGCTGAAGCAGTGATGCTGGTGGGGGATGGGGGTGGGGGGAGGGCAGCCGGAGGACCGGGCAACATGAGATCCCAGCAGTTTCAGGAATGGTGGGAATTAAACTCGGGAAATTACCAAGCAGTCTGTCTTCCTCATATTTGAGGGTAAAATAGTAATACCAAGTGCCTGTCAAATCTGACAGTCCCGAATGTCTTTGGTAAAATCAACTAGACAGAGCGACCTGTCTAGTTGAGTCTTGAACTTGAACTACATGAAGATGAGACCCTACACCTTGCCAGTTTCTGCAGCCCATCTGCACAGGCTACCTGCTGGGTATGATATCAGGGCTCAACTTGCCAAACGAGGTGAAAACAGAAGAGACATGAAAGTGGTTCATCAGAAACAAGGACGAGGAGGGATGTGTCAGCTCTTTTACGGACGGCAAAGCCAGACTAGGGAACTTTTTCTGCTGGTATAAGCCCTCCTCACTGATCCCGGCTCCGTCCTTCAATGCGGCTGCCTGAAGGGACCCGGCCACTCACTGAGCAGGTGTCGGCTGGTGATGCCCCGCTCGGTGATGGTGGCCTCCATGGCGCTGATGGCGGAGGGGAAGATGTAGGACTGCTGGAGGACCTGGGGCAGCTGCGGGCGGTCCAGGGAGCTGAAGGCCGTGGCGTTGTACTGCTCGGTGCCCTCGTAGAGCTCCAGCGCGGTGAACTCGTTGCGTCGGGCCTTGGTGTTCCAGTACTGGTACTGCGGAGAGAAGAGGAGGGGGCTGCTTGGGGCTCAGCTGCTGGTTCAGCTGGAAAGGGGAACGTACACGCAAAGGCACGTCCAGGAAGGAAAGAAACGACCAGCACCCTAGCTTCCTTCCAGCTACCAAGTTTACGAACCTTCAGGGTAGCTGTACCTAGACTATCCAAGTTCTCCACAAGACAAAGGAATTCTCAAGATTCTTAGAAGTCAGAAGACTAATAGCTAACATCTGAGCGCTTACTACATGCCAGGCGTTGTTCTAAACTCAAATAGAGGTGACTGCTGTTACCCCTATTTCATATATAATAAAACACAGAAAGCTTATGTAACTAGTTCAAGGTTGTACAGTCAGGAAATGGAAGATCTTACAGGCAGTCTGATTCCTGAGCCCAACCCCCTACCCAGCACCCACTGCTGCCAGCCAGGAGTTTTGAATTCTATGAAAACGCAAAGTAGCAACTGGTTTCTGGAACAATAGGCAAGGAAAGGATTTAGGCTGCAGGGAGACCAGCCACGTACTCTTATGCTACGTCAGGCCCCGGGGGGCGCCCCGAGTTCACGCGCCACGCCTTACCACCACCCAGTTTTCCGAGTGCACGATGTGGACGGGGCCCTTGGCCTTCCTCTGCACGGAGGAGTGGATGACGCGCCCAGTGACGCCGTCCACAAGGAAGATGCCGATGAAGGTGCGCTCGTGGTGAACATCTGTGCTCTCTGTCACCACAGCCAGCAGGTTGGGGTTCAGGCTCTGGGGAGACCGAGAGGAAAGCTCCTTCAGAACCACAGCGGCGTATCATGAGCAGGGGGGAAGGCAGGGCCAGAGCTCTCCGGCTGACAGAGGAAGAGGGTTTTCTGGTTGGAAGAGCTTCCTGTTTAGAGGGCCTCATCGCTGCACTCGTTCAGTGTCTGCTGGAGGCTGGGGGCCACGCCAGGGACTTTGCCTCCATCCTTTCCTTGAATCCCATAAACAACCCTGCAAATAGCTGTCACTATTCACGTTTCACAGGTGAAATGTCTTGAAGTAGTTAAGCAACTTGCTCAAGTCACAGGCAAGCAAACGGTAACTCAAGATACAACCCGGGCCGGCCCACTCAGTGATGGAAGGACGTGGGTCCAGCAACACGATGACTCTCCCTCCACCAGTGCCCTCCTACCACCACACCAACGGATGGGTCTCAGTTCTCATCTGACTTGAGCGACTAGTACCAGGTGACACAGGCGATCACTCCCTTCTTGAGACACCTTCTCTACCTGGCATCCAGGACACCCGTGCCCGGTTTTCCTTCTGCTGTCTCGGCCACTCCTTCTCAGCCCCCGCTGTGGGCCCCTCCTCCACTCCCCAGTCTCTGGACGTTCTGTCTACACTCGCTCTCATGGTGATCTCAGCCAATCTCGTGGCTTTCACACCATCTACAGGTGCTGGCATCGCCTGAGTTTACATATCTAAGCCAGACCTCTCCCTGAACTCCAGACTTGATTAACAGACCACCATATCAGTATCATTTCTTAGGTGTCTCATCTCAAACTTGACATGCCCCA
This sequence comes from Physeter macrocephalus, assembly GCF_002837175.3. Taxonomy (NCBI): domain Eukaryota; kingdom Metazoa; phylum Chordata; class Mammalia; order Artiodactyla; family Physeteridae; genus Physeter; species Physeter macrocephalus. Next base: position 18,806,482 of record NC_041216.1, read on the forward strand.
GACTGAACTCCTGTTCTACCCCTGATAAAACCTGCTCCCCACAAGGCCTCTCGAGTGTCAGTGCCTTGTATCTGGGACCTCTGAGTCGTCCTTGACTCCTTTCTAACACAGACACCAACACCCCATGCATCACCATATACTATTGGTTCTACCTTCAAAAGTATCCAGAATCTGATCCCATCTCACCTCCCCCAACCAACCCAGCTGAAGCCACCATCGCCTCACCTGGATTATCACAGTAGCCTGTCTGCCTGCTCCCCTCCTCGGCCCTCTACAGTCTAGTCTCAACAAAGCAGGCAAAAAATCTCCACAACAAATATGAATCCAAAAAGCCCTACTCCTGGGAATTCCCTGGCGGTCCAGCGGTTAAGACTCTGCACTTTCACCGCCGAGGGCATGCGTTCAATCCCCGGTCAGGGAACTAAGATCCCGCAAGCTGCGTGGCATGGCCAAATTAAAAAAAAAAAAGGGGGAAGTTCAAGAAGCCTAAGCAAGTTACCCATGATGAACAGCAAGTCTGAACCTGGACCGTCCAACTGGAGGCTTGCACTCTGCCTCACGCTTAGTGAAGCAGCTGCCCTTGTCGAGTTCCTTGGTCGTGTTGCCCTGTTCTATTACGCCTCCTCCTCCAACTCAGTCTCTCCTCTGCCTGAGGCTGTAATTCATGTTCGTCACCACAATGATTACATTCCCTCATAGGATAGCTCTGCAACCGACTAGTCACCTCTCCGTCTCCCCGCCCTCACCACTAACTAGAGTGATGGATCACAGAGATGGAGTTTCTGATGGATCGACTAAGGTTTAACCCCAGAAAGGTCTATCAGTACTACCACTAAAGACGACAGCTACCATCTACTCGGTAGTGGCCATATATGCCTGGCACTATGCTAAGCATGAGTGCCTCAGGTGGTCATCACAACAACCCCAGGAGAAGGCCATATCATGCCCATTTCACAGACAGTAAATTAAGGCTCAAAGGGATTAAATGACTCACACAAGGACCCACAGCCACCAAATCCCAGAGCCAGAATTACACCCCGTGTTCTGTGCGCTACGCCAGATGGCTGGCCGTACCTTGTAGAGCACGCTTCGGTCCCCCATCACTCGGCCCTGCGAGTGAACGTGCTCGCTGCTGCGCTTCCCCTTCACCTGGACGATCCGCTGCACCTCCGGGGGAATGGTTAGCTCCCAACTCAGCTCAGTGGTGAGATCCTGGGGTGGGGCAAAAGAGCCAGCACCGGTCATCAGGGAGGTACCCTTAGACCCGCGAGAGCTGTGGCTAGACACGTCCTGCAGTTCAGCTGGGGCCTCTGTGCGGGAGGGAACAGGGAGCAGAGCTCCCAGAGAAGCAGCGAGACGGATCTAGCTTGGGAAGAAGTTTGGAACTCTCAGTTCAAGTAAGAAAACTAGTAAAGCCCAGTGTGCTTCGGCTGCAAACAGCAGCCTCCTGGGCAGTGGAGGCACCAGGTGCTTGTCTGGGCTGCCCAAGGGGACCTGGGAGACGGTCCTCTCCAGTGGACATTCATGTCTGACCTCATGCTGTCCCCAGTCTAGGCTCCAGACAGCCCTGCGAGGTGACTTTGGAAAGCCCCGGGGCCCAGTGGCCAGCCAAGTCATCATATCCATCTGCACCAAGCTGCAGAACAAGGAGCATGTGACTGAGGCCCAACATGGAGCCAAGTTCAAGTTCCCTGGCTGCCAGAAGATCCACATCTCCAAGAAGCGTGGCTTTACTAAGTGTAATAGAGATGAATTTGAAGACTTGGTGGCTGAAAAGCAGCTCCTCCCGGATGGCTGTGCGGTCAAATACGCCCCTAATCTGTGGCGCCCTGTACACATGGCGGGCCCTGCACTCATGAGCCTTGGAGCTGCCCCTCCTCACTCACGTCACCAATAAACCCTACTTCTTGTCAAAAAACGGAAAGATACTAAAGCCAGTGAGAAAGGAGAGGAATACTTAATAGTATCCCATCGTTTACCTGAGTAAGAATAATTCAAAGAAAATTTACCACTTATTACTAAAATCTAAGTTCCCTGTACACTGAGCCAGCAGTGAATTACTAAGCTGGCGGGGACCTCAAAAAAATATTACAAGAGGGCTTCCCTGGTGGCGCAGTGGTTGAGAGTGCGCCTGCCGACGCAGGGGACGCGGGTTCGTGCCCCGGTCCAGGAAGATCCCACATGCCGCGGAGCGGCTGGGCGCGTGAGCCATGGCCGCTGAGCCTGCGCGTCCGGAGCCTGTGCTCCGCAACGGGAGAGGCCACA
>NC_041216.1:18808859-18845950 GCF_002837175.3 Physeter macrocephalus
AGGAAGATCCCACATGCCGCGGAGCGGCTGGGCCCGTGAGCCATGGCCGCTGAGCCTGCGCGTCCGGAGCCTGTGCTCCGCAACGGGAGAGGCCACAACAGTGAGAGGCCCGCGTACCGCAAAAAAATATATATATTACAAGAAACGTTCTTTACAGTCAAAAGAAACCAATAAAACTGTGTGGTTAAATGCATTATTATACATCCACACTGTGGAATTACACGGAGCCCCGGGGGGTGAGGGGGTGGGGGTAGTGACTGGAAAGGGGCACAAGGGCTTCCCAGGGCACTGGTGCTAAACTGCTTCCTGATGTGACTGCCGTGTACACAAGTGTTTCCCTTTTGTGAAGGGCCACTGAGTAGTAACCTCGGGATTTTGAGCTTTTCTCAGTATTATATTCTAATAAGATACGGGTTTAACAAGATAATGAGGTAGAAGACACATAAAGTGAAAAAAGCACATTTCCTGTTAGTTAAATATAGGTCAATTCTATTTCAGGTAAGAAAGAATATACGTAAAGCGCATGTCTGTGTGGTCTGTAAGCTGTTTATCCAGCACTATAGACACAGAGGCAAGAGACAGGACAGGGGAAGGCGTGCAGACCACTGAAAGGCATTCCATCCAGGGAGGCAGCTGGCAATGGGCCTGAAAGGGCCCTTTCACATCTTGCTCCTGTACTTCTGTATCAGTTTAATCTTATACTATGAGAATGTACTCATGTGCTAAATTTTTTTGAAATTTAAATGTTTTTGAAATAATAAAAATTTTTATTAAGAACATATAAGCCTCTGTTACCAAGGACACCTGTGAAAACATTAGAATTCACTAAAACCTTCCCAGAGAGTAAGATCACTGGTGGGTCCACCGGAGGTCAGAGACTGGAAGACCACCCCTCGCATGGCTGACTTCCCATGTGAGCTCCGCCTCCTTTGCCGTCCCCCCCATCATCTTTACGATGACACCCACACTCCAGGTCATGTCCTTCTATCCACAAAGAACTGTCTCCTTCAAGGTCCCCTTTTCATCAACTCAGAAGGACAGTATTTTTTCACCCACAGGGTAAAGAGCACATTTTCTGGACAGACCACTTCCTATGCTATTTATGCTAAAGATGAGCTGTTACAGAATGTCAGGAAAGGACACTGCATTTTTTAAACAGCAGCAGGTAAAATTTGGATGGCATTTACTGTGTAGCAGGCACTGCTTTATGTGACTTACATGTATTAACTCTCCAACTCCTCACAACAACCCTCTGATATAGCACTATTACCATTTTGTTTTACAGACGAGAAAACATGATCAGAGAGAAGTCATCTGCCCAAGGACACAAAATGAGTAAATGATGAATAAAACTAGGTTTTCCGCACAAGCAGCCAGGTCCAAGCTCTTAACCTCTATGCTGTGGTGTCCCTCCAAAGGCCTTACAGACAGGATGGGAGGGCCCTCTGGGGAGTACGCCACAAATTACCCCTCTACACAGCCCTGCTATCAGAGCCAAGGCCAGCCCTTGTGAAGCTCAGAGCTGGACTTCAGAGCCAGTGTGAATCACTGTTTGCAAGCACTGGACTCAAGTATGTCAGGATCGGAGTAAGTTGATCTCATTTCTAGAAATAAAATTTAAAGCGCACATTCAATCAAGAGTGGATTAATAGGGGGCTTCCCTGGTGGCGCAGTGGTTGAGCATCCGCCTGCCGATGCAGGGGACACGGGTTCAAGCCCTGGTCCGGGAAGACGCAGCTAAGCCCGTGCGCCACAACTACTGAGCCTGCGCTCTAGAGCCCGCAAGCCACAACTACTGAGCCCACGTGCCACAACTACTGAAGCCCACGCCGCCTAGAGCCCGTGCTCCGCAAGAGAAGCCACCGCACTGGGAAGCCCGCGCACCGCGACAAAGAGTAGCCACCGCTCGCCTCAACTTGAGAAAGCCCGCACACAGCAACGAAGACCCAATGCAGCCAAAGATAAAAAAAAAGAAAAATGAAAGAAAAATAAAAGAGAGTGGATCAATAACACCATCTTCATATAGAAAGTACTATTGTTCAATCACCATTCCCACCTCCCGCCCTTCTAAGAATGGAGAAAAACTCCCCTTCTCCCTGCTGTAGAAGAGGAATGAGGAACGAAAGCTGCACAGGGGGCAGAGACTGTTGTGCACTGCTCCTTCCACGGCAGCTAGAACCATGCCTGCCATGGGACAGATGAAAATGACTGCCTGTGACATCGGGATTATGCTCTCTAAGATTACAACACAATGAATTGCATAATTCGCTCCTTCGCCAAATAACGAGGAAACACCTACACCCCTCCCACAAAGGGGCCTGCCAGGACGCCCCCTCCTACCTTTCGAAGTCGATAGCCACACAGCCGTCCCTGTTCCGCGTCCACCAAATAAAAGAAGATGGAAGGGGCGAGCTCGTGGAGTTGTCGCAAGACATTCCGAGTGGCCGGGAAAGCTGTGACCTTGAAAACCCCAGAAAAGAGTTAAGGGAAAAGGAATCTCTCAGCACAGTTTCTCCAGACTCATTACTGTTTCCTATCAAAGAGGGCCTTAAGGAAAAAAACAGCAAATCTTTAAAGAATTAAAGTCTACTAAACTCAATCAGGGCTTACATTGAGTTCTGTTAAGAGTCCGAGCTTTCCCAAGTGCAGAAAGAGCAATCTAGTCGCTTAGAGACACCCTTCAAGCCCAAATGAGTGCTGACGGCAGACGGCTCCCATCTGGGGCCCTCGAGCCGCTGTCTGAGCACCCCGCTCCCACACCTGACTGGCTGGGCAGTTCTGCAGACGGCATACCTTGTACTCATCATCTATCAACAGCAGCACCTTGGCATAGTCTTGATCCATGATGGGGAGAAGCAAAGATTGCAAGATGGGGCGCTTCAGCACTGGGGGGGCCACCTGACTCCACTTCCCAAAAATGGGATTGAAGACATAGAGCGAACTCATTCCCGTCTCCTGAAATGGGCAAGCAAACGGTCAGCCTCCAGCAACATGAAAAGAATGCAAATCCTAGGGGTAAACCTGGAACGCTGGGACTTGAGCTCAGCTATGGCAGATTCCCTAGTCTTTGCCCTCCTTGTGGAAAATAAAGTCTCGGCTAAAGGTGAAAGTGTCTGAAGGCTGATGTGTTAAAAGGGTAAAAGTTTAACTGCCTCTGGGACTTCCCTGGTGGCGCAGTGGTTGAGAAGCAGCCTGCCAATGCAGGGGACACGGGTTCGATCCCTGGTCCGGGAAGATCCCACATGCCACGGAGCAACAGAGCCCGTGTGCCACAACTACTGAGCCTGTGCTCTAGAGCCCATAAGCCACAACTACTGAGTCCGCGTGCCATAACTACTGAAGCCCGTGTGCCTAGAGCCCGTGCCCCGTGACAAGAGAAGCCACCGCAATGAGAAGCCCGCGCACCGCAACGAAGAGTAGCCCCCGCTCGCCGCAACTGGAGAAAGCCCGTGTGCAGCAACGAAGACCCAATGCAGCCAAAAAAATTAATTAATTAAAGAAAAAAAAAAAAAGTTTAACTGCCTCTAGCCCCAAAGCTAAACAAGAACGGGTCACACTGAGGAATAAACAAAAAAGTCAAGGACCAACTCAGCAGCCCCATGGCAGCCATTCCAGAGACTATCTACCAAGTCCCTCCCCCCCCTTTTTTTTTAAATTTTTATTGGAGTATAGCTGCTTTACAATGTCGTGTTAGTTTCTGCTGTACGGCAAAGTGAATCAGCTATACGTACACATACATCGCCTCTTTTGGGGATTTCCTTCCCATTTAGGTCGCCACAGAGCATTAAGCAGAGTTCCCCGTGCTGTACAGCAGGTTCTCATTAGTTATCTATTTTATACGTAGTATCAACAGTGTATATACGTCAGTCCCCATCTCCCCATACATCCCACCCTCGCCCCAAGTCCCCTTTCTGATGATGGCAGAATGAATCTGCAAGAAGCCACCTGCTCCCGGGAGTCAGAGACATAAACAGTTTTGTGTCCTGCCCTCCAACACCTGGAGAAGAGCAAACAGCCATTCAGGTACCGACAGCCGCCCGTGCCTGGGAAGAAGAGGAGCTGGCTTACTAGGGACCTGGTGATGTCACACCTACCCTACAGTCACTTCCACATGGGCCCCGGACGGTCCTCCACTCAGGCAAAAAACTGGAAGAAACAGAGCTCTAAGCCCTGACTCCCTGCCTTTAACTCTCAGAGAATTCCAAAGGCCTAGGAGGAACTTAAGTTACAAAACACCAAAAACCACACCCACGTTGGCTCTGATGAGAGGTAGCAGCCTCACCTTGTCCTTCACCAGGAGGGTGCACTGCGGGGGGTGGGGGAAATGGGCAGTAGTCCTCTGGACCATCAGTTTAAAGGAGGAGTCTGGCTTGACGCTGGGGAGATACTGTTTCCACAATATGGTGCCAGAGCTGCTCTCAATGCCAAAAAGCTGCAAAATAAATACCTGGCTCACTACTAGAAAGGCAAACCCCAAAACTAGTTCTATCCTTGAAAACTAGAACGGGCGCGATCCCCTTCCAAAGGCTTTTTGTTCCCCACTCCCAAAACCTCAGGAGGTCTGGCTGAAGCCCGTCTCACCTTGCCTGAGGCCGTCACCATCACCATCATCTTCTGCAGGTTGAATTCATCCCTGGCCAGGGTGTCAATGTTGATCTCATTCTTAATCTGACTCCGGGGCTTCCGAGCATCGTAAAACATTTTCCAGAGGTGGGAGGTCCATGCCTGCAGCAGGATGAGCTGGGACGAGAGGCGTTTCAGGAACATGCCCAATAAGCCGTCTGGTGTCAAGGAAAAGGTAACGCAGCTGAGGCTCACTCCTCATCAGACTAGGTGTTTCCAGCGAGGGGGCACCTCCTCTTCCTGAGGAGGGCTCTCTCCCTCTCTTGTGGAGCACTCGAGTCATCCACACCCCAGGCCACAAGCCCAAGGGGCAGTCCTGTGGCTGAGGCCAACAGTCTCACACTTAGACACAGCCATGCAGGAACTCCACAAACCTACTCACCTGGCTCTCGGCACTTCACCTGCCTGAAATCTTGGAACAGGAGACTAAGAGGGCAGGGATCAGCCATGCAGGATGCGGCCATGCTGTGAATGACTCCACCACAACCCCACATCTAGAAAAGCCAGAGCGAGGCTTCCGGGCGCCATGACAAAGCCGGAAGAGGGCGGGGTGCGGGGGGTACCAGGGTGCAGGTGTGTGTGTGTGTGTGTCACGGACAGGCACTTCCATTTCCCGCTGCTTTAGGCCTACGCTGTCAACGGTTTAGTCTGCACCCATCTAACCTACTTTCAACCCATTCCCAGGGCTCTCTTTCACTCCACCCCTTCCTCCATCCATGAGGCTACCACCCTCAAGTCTCCTCCAGAGACTAGACTGGTCCCCAGAGCAAGGTAGCATGGTAAAAAGCATGGCCCCTGGAGTCTGGCAGACCTGGATTAAAATCCCAGCTCCACTTCTTACCACCTGGATGACCTGGAGAAATGTACTTAACCATTTAGCCTCTGGCTCCTCATCTGTAAAATGGCAAGTAACCCACAGGGCTGTTGCCAAGACTAGACCACACGATGTACATACAGGATTTCCCAAGGGGTGGGGTACAGGGTAAGTGCTCACTGAAAAGGAGCAGTGTCTTTTCTTATCCGTTTTTCCATTCACCTCAGCTCAAGGAAGGGAAGTGAGAGGCAAACAGGACGAGTCACTGGCATAGCAGTCCACACACACACGGTATATACCTCATTCATGCAAGTCAGGGAAAATAAATAATGAACCAAAAGCTAGCCGTGTGGGCAGGCAATGAGCAAAAAGGCAGCAGGAAGCAGGTTTTACCTTGAATGGCTGGATCCAGGCAGCGGAAATAAATAGTAAAGTCAAATTAATCCTCGGTTTAAGAAAATCTGTAGTGCCTAGCAGGGTGCCTGGCCCAGAGCAGGCCCTCAGTAAACACCACCTGGCTAGCTAGACGAACGGATGGAGGGAGGAGGGGACAGGACTCAATCAGAGGAGAGCGAACCGAGTTCATCCTGGGTGCTGGGACCACGGCTGGTCTCAGAGGGCACTGGCCTATTACCACAGTAACTGAGCAGCCCGGTCATGCTCTCTGGAAAGGTGTGACTGTTGCTTTGGGGACAACGGGTATACAGTGCCTGACATGGCGCCTGGCAGACCTTAGGTACCCAAACAAGGGTAGCTATTACTACACTAAGTTAAGATTCTTTTTCATCAGGATCTTTCCCTAGAGGGAGTCACAGGTCACTCCTTTCAGATAGAAGAATGGTTACATAAACCACAGGGCCACAAACACACCAGAAACTGGTCACAGAGCTAGTTCAGAACAGACCGGCAAAACAGGTGCATCTGCATCCAGGAAGCCAGGGACACGTGAGACAGCATCTCCTGTGGTGCAACTACCAAGCCCAGGCCCAGAGCACCCGCACAGGCAGCTCTGCTTCCCAGCCCCCTCAGTTCCTACCTGCCTTCTTGCCAAATTCCCCTTCCAGCTCGGCCTGCGCCCCCGTCAGGGGGAGGTCCACCATCTGCAGGCACACCACCTCGGCCAGGGACTCCTCGCGGCTCCACAACACCACCCTCCCTGCTGCAGAAACCAAGGTTACAAAAGTCAGGCCCACCTCCCTCGTCCCCTGAAGGGACTCTTCTCAGTGACTCAGGGACCGCCACATCTCTTGTGCCAAAACGAGAAATGGCAGGGCAAGGGGCCGGAATTAGGAGGTCAAGTGAGGGAAGTTCTGTCTCCCAAGAATGCTAAGGCATTTTTCAAAGGCAGGTGACATACGGCTCTGGAAAAAAATATTCAGGATACACTCCACTTGAATCTTTCCCAGAAGCCTGTCCACAGCCCCAAATAAAGAGTCTGAATGGAACTCATGGGCAGGCCTAAAAAAAAACTGGGTTGATGAGGTCCACTCACCCAGCTGCTGCAGGAAAAGTAGCAGGTGATCCTCTGTCTGTACCAAGGCCCGGTAGCCCACGGAGTCATCCTTCTTCAGGAAGACCTGGATGTACATCTATAAACCAAACAATCAAGCCCACTGTAGTCAGCAAGAATCCAGATGCCTCTCAGAGCACCAGACCCCAAGATTCAAAGCATGAGGAGTTGTCAGAAGTCTAGGTCACGGCATTACTGGATGTCCAAACAATACAGCTTTTACCCGGACTCCAATTAGATACCACGTATTCTTAGGAGCTGACATAGCAACCGTGCTAGGCGCTAGCTCAGGCCCTCTCCATGAAGGAACCTGAGTGCTACTCGGCTACCACATCATTCATCTTGCACCGATAACGCCCCACAAAGCAAGCAGGAGGCCCGGATTAGACTTTCCGTTTTAGAGATGAAGAAGCCACAGCCCAGAGAGGCTGAGGAACACCACTGAACGTGCACAGAGGCAATGTCGGGCAGCGACTCCGGATAGGGTCCTGAATCTCACGAGGCAGTCTCCTCGCTTATAAAATGAGGGCAGTAATAACCACATGGCTGTTGAGAGGGTTAAATCAAACAGTGCGTTAAGTTAAAAAGCGTAGCGCGGAGCCCGGCGCACTGACGACTTGGCTTAAATGGTACCTGCTTTTACTGTTATTCACAGTCAGTGGCTCAGGTAGAACTAGAGCCCTCGTCCAGAGAATGCTACCCTGGGACCCATGGCTGTGAAGTGACCCCAACGAAAGAAAGCCCCAGGGTGAGAAGCCCACAAGCCCCGACTCACCCGCTCTGGCCGAGTGCCGTTCTGTTCCAGGCTAAAGGTGATTGTGGTGTCGAGCAGCCGCCGACCTGTCTCCATTAAGTAGAGGTTAATGGTGTAGGTCTGGTTGAAGCAAGCCAGCGAGTCCTAGGGTAAAGACAGCAAGGGTCAACTACAGGGATCCCCCAAAAGGAAGTCCAAGAATCTGGGTGGGTGGGTGGGTGGGGAGCAAATACCCTGGAGAAGGACCCAGGCCAGAAGAGGAAACGTACGCCAAGGGACATAAAATAGAAAAGCTAAGTCCTAAGGCAGAAATAAGGTGTCTGAGTAGATTTAAAAAACTGTAACCGCTATACATACTTGTTCCAGAAGGAAGCCAGTACAGTGTAGCAGAGACTTCCCAAAGAGTTAGTAAGACTGCAGGCAGGGAAATCGCAAGCCCCTTGGGAAACACTTAGGAGATGGAAGCCACAGCAGAAACTGGAGCCTCTGGCCAGGGTCCCACACTCTGCTTCAGTGCAACTGCTCAGACTACCACTCGACTCCACCAGCCAGACCCCACAAGACATGGAGAGACGGAGGCCCAGAGGAGAAAGTAGTTAAGAACAGATTCTAGGGATTCTACTTTCTCATCTCCCAACTAAAAAAGATCAAGAGAAACGTGGTTTAATTTACTGGACTTAGAAAAGCCCATCTGAGGCTGAGAACTCCAGGAGACCTGCTCACAGCCTTGGCTGCTCCCCCAGCTTCACTGCGGGGCCTCCTGTGTCTCTGGTCTGGCACGCTGCCCGGCGTCACACCCTACCTGTGGACCAGACTTCTCCGAAAAGCTCCCCGTTGACCCATCTTCAGAACTGCTAGGCTTCTGCTAGGGAAAAGAGAAGGACAAAAGGAGAAAATTGAGCCAAAGGGTCACTTCCTGGTCACCAAAATGAAGCTCTCACTTCCATGTCTTCTCGGCCCTTTCGGAAGAAGGCAAATCCCATTCCCCATTTCTGCCCACAAAGCCTACACGGCCCCGAAGAGTCCCAGACGAACACGAGGTCGTCCTGTTCCTGAGGACAAAGAAGGTGTGCAGAAAGCCCTACAGATGAGGTGAGATATTACTGCTCAACGGCCTCCTGCCCCCGGGTTCAAACTGACTCGGTGAACGCGCCCAGACTTCTGGTTCTCCGGGCGCCTAGCAAAGATAAGGAAGGAAAACCCCACGCGCTGTTATTCGCCACACTCACCGCCTCATTCCGACAGGTCATGACTGCAGCCACCGTCTTCTCCCCAGTGGTGGCAAAGCTCACCAGGGCAGTCTGAGGATAAAGCAAGGTGTCAATTCCTAAGTAGGGCCTGTCCTAGCCAGCAGTCTTCTCTAAGTCACATCCACAGGAAGGACCCTTGGCCTTGGAGTAGAAGATGCCCCCAACTCTGGAGCACGATGGCCGGGCATTTGAGAGCAGGGGGAGGCCCCACTGCAGCCACAGCTGGACACAGCCCTCTCACCGCCCTCCAACACAGGCACAGGTGAATCCTGCATCCCATGCTGCTCTTAGTATCTACAGGGAAGCTCTGATTAACGTGCCCACTCTCCTGTGGACTTAGGAAGGCGCCAGTTTTACTCTAATAATCCTCTGTAACTCTCAGAAAAAAAAAAAAGAAAACATTCCACTTCTGCTCTAAGGCTAACCCCTCTCAAACCACTCATGGAAAGATGTCTTCTTGCTTGAGCAAATACCTCCAGATTCAAAGGCAGCGATTTCTAACGTCCATACCTCAGCTAGATCCTCCTGAATCCTAGCGAACCACGCTGCCTCCAGTTACCTGTGGGAAGTTTTTGAGCAGACTCAGGTCGCCGTGGTGGTAGTGCAGCAGCGCGTAGTGGCTTGGAGACAGCTGCAGGAAGAACTGGGCCCGAGTAGGATCCACTGGGTTGGGCTGTGTAGGCAGGACCCGGGGTTGGAATTCACTTGCAAATTCTAGGTCAAGAGACTGGGAGACAAGAAGAAAAAGGAGAAGGGCCAGAAGCAGACAAGTCACTGATCGTCGCAGGCTGGTAGCCTCTGCCCCACTTTGCCAGTGAGGGTAACGAGGTCACGGCACGTGGCTCCAGAAGCTCCCATCAGGTTATCCAAAGAGGAGAGTGGCCCATTTCCTCTCATACCAGTTCAGCCAGAGGCCTGACCTCCCAAGGGCTGCCAAGCCTCAGGAAGGAAGCAGTGACACTGGGAGAAAGGCTTTTCTAAGCAGCAAAAGCAATGCCTCGCACCAGGGGACACGTCCTCTCACCTGCAGCGGGATCTGCCTCAACTCCCACTCCGTCTCCAGGGCCAAGGTCTGGAGGGACCGTGAGCTCGGGTCAGGGCATACCAGGACAGCCTCATCCACCACACCGCAGGCTCTGGTGAGACTCTGCAGCCACGGAGTCGACACTCTGACCTGCAGGAAAGACATCAGACAGGAGGCTCACGGGGATTTTCACATTTCCTTCTCGGCTCATAAGCTACGTCAGCACTGGATCCCACTGGGGGGCCTAAGCTCAGAGGTTCTTCCCGGTGGGTTCCGAAGGAGTTCTCCCCATCCCACCCGGCCTCCCGAGAGCTCCGAAGCTGGAGGCAATCAGGATTGGCTTTCTGGTCATTCGAAAAATGTATCAGATCCTTTTTAATACTTGACATTTCAGATAAGCATTTCTCTGCTACAGTTGTCATACATGGCTTCCTATTATTACCTTACGGTATTATCTTATAAGATGCTTGCAGGCAATGAATAGATCTATGCGATTTTTTTAGCCACTCCAGGATAGCACCATGTGCAAACGTGAGGGCTTTAAATAAATGCTTGATGAGCAGAGGGCAGCCTCCAAGTGCCCAGAATCAGGGACCGTGAATGGCTTTTGCATCCGCCCAGCCGAGTTCCCTGGTCCCCAGGGCATAGAAGGACTCCACTCCCCTCCACAATTCACGAGGCTCATCGAGCCAGACCATACCTGCTGAACAATCTCTCCATCTTCCACGTTAAACTTGACAATGTTCACATGGCTGAAGGGAACTACTCCGAGGGCCCACACTACCCCAGAGCCGTAGGAATACACCATCTGGTAATGGATGCTGTCACTGAGAGAGGGAAGGAAAAGCAGGGAGAAACAGCTTTAGCCACAGGACAGGGGCGTCCTCAGGGGTCTTCCAAAACCAGGCCACCAGGATGTCACAAACGAGTAGGTCACAAACCCTAATAGGTTTTGTTTGGCTCACAGCTTTTTAAAAAAAATTTGAATTCATTGTCAACATTTAGACCTGAGATTTAACGTGTAAGAACAAGATTTCTAGTTTTTTCTTAAAAAGTGAGACGTAGGAATACTAGGCCACCTACGTTCCTACGGGGCACCAATCGGCTGAGTAAGGCTGCCCCCTCGAGGTAGGCCAGGCACACTGCAGCTCCCCGTAATCCCCACAGGGCCTGCTTTGCTCATGATTGCTATACACCTGGCCCCACAGTAATTTTTTTTTTTTTTTTTTGGCTGCATTGGGTCTTCGTCGCTGCGCTAGGCTTTCTCTAGCTGAGGTGAGCGGGGGTTACTCTTCGTTGTGGTGCACAGGCCTTCTCATCGTGGTGGCTTCTCTTGTTGTGAAGCATGGGCTCTAGGCGCGTGGGCTTGGTAGTTGTGGCGCACGGGCTTAGTTGCTCCGCGGCATGTGGGATCTTCCCAGACCAGGGCTCGAACCTGTGTCCCCTGCATCGGCAGGCAGATTCTTAACCAATGTGCCACCAGGGAAGTACCCCCATAGGAATTTGAGTTTTGGGTCCCTGCCGAAGTGAGTGAGTGAATGAGCCACTCCCCTTGCTTGACTGGCTCTCATGCCCAGATGGAGAGTTTTCTCCTCACTGCAAAGGAAACTCCAGAGGCAGCCACGGCGTTGGAATTCAGGCCTAGAGCTAGTGAGCCCAACATGCTACACAGGATGCCAACTTAAGGTAAGCCCGAGTCAAAGCAAACGCTGCAACCCCCAAGGAGAAAGGCGGGCTTGTAGAGAGCAGGAGGCAGCCGTCACCTGCGGGGAAGGCAGCCTTACCTTTCCGGGAGATGTTCCACCCACTTTAGGGGCCCACTGGAGAGGTGATGGAGGGCAAGAGTGGTCTTCTTCAGGACTGCAATGTACCTCACCGACTCCTGCAGGCCTACCAGCCCAAGTGCCTGGAAACTGAGCACAGGGACGGGGTGAGCGCTGCCCAGAGCCTCCTGGGCCTCAGGCTGGACAATCTGGAACACAACCACCATAGCTCGGTAGGAAATGAAACAGGTTTTGGGGTCAAATGCATCTGGATCCTAATCTTAGCTCTGCTTTCCACTAGCTAACTTGAGAGACTGTACTTTCAGCCACTTGGCTGTACTGTTTCCCTGAAACCCCTGTGAATCTCCTAAGGGTTGTTCCCTCCTTCCCCTGGGACCTCACAGCAACCAGGCCTACCCTCTACCGCGGCAGCCATCAGACAGTTCTGTCATTAGTGGGCTGCATGCCCGCCTCACCCAACTGATGATGAGTTCCTTGACGATGGAAACTATCTCACATTCACAAGTGGGTTCCCACTGCCTGGGGGCTCCCCAAGTACTTACCAAATGAATTACTACCAGAAGACGTATAAGCTAATGCAAGTAAACCCTATAATTTAAACAACTTTAGCAAAGACGTAACAGTAGTTCCAACAGTTCTTCAACATAAAATTAAAACACTAGATGTGGTATATCACATCCTTATATCTAGAACATTGCAAAGCTCTTGTGTCATGGTAAAATTAGGAAAAGCAATCAATACAAGAATGAACACTGCACCCAGCACAGAGCTCTGCATCTAACAGGTGCTCAATAAATGCTGGCTGAGTAAGCACATGTGTCCCATAACCTCAAGAACATCAAAAACTGGATGTTTGATGCTCTCTGGCTCTTCAGTGGTTTTTCCCCCTGGGAAAGAAGCCAAAAGGCCCAGAGTTGCCATCTATGCAGATCTGTGTTCCAGCAAAGCCTTTAACCAAACCAAGATGAAATTCAGCTTCTTCCCCTCTACCTGCCACTGTCTAAGGTAATCTCCCAGTTCAGGCCCCCGATGTTAGTCTCCCAGGAGCGCATGATCCGGCCTCCATTGGACACAGTGATTGCATCTGGAAGAGAAAAAACCACGTGAGATCATCTCCCAAACTGATGCTCTGTCTGTAGCCTCCTAGGGTCTGTGAGCAGTGGCCTCACCTCTAATGTGTAAGTGCAAACAGAAACTATGCCTGCCCTTTCCTGTTGGGAACACCCCTACTCCATTCGCTACCAGACCCTGAACAAAGGAAGGAACCAAGGAAAGAGGAGAGGGAGCCGACGCCATCATAGGGACAAAGCAGGACTCTACCTACCCTGTCCACAGAGCAGCATGGCATCCACTGCCCCTTCCGCTGTGCCCTTGTCAACATGGCGCCACACTGAGAGACAGGAGAGTCAACGTTACTATGAACCACAGCAAGGCATCCAAGAAGCGAGGCAGGAGAGGACCAAAGAGGCCTGCGTTTGCACAGAAGTGCCCAATTTTACTTCAAGGGAGGGAAGGATTACAGCTAACTGGCAATGATCCACTCCCACTCACTGGTTAATGAGGGGAGCGACTATTGTCCCAATCTGAGGTCTCCGCACTTCCCATCCCCCCACCACTCCATCAAACATATAAACGGACAATGACAAAATTCACAAAATCGGTACGACTCACAAGAAAAGTAGTGACTGTAAATTACATTTCCATGATTTTAATGCCTACAAACATCCATAAAAGCAATATAAGTAATTGGGGGGGGAGGGGCACATCCAAAACTTTAGTGCAAAATAGAATGATGTGTTTTTTGCAGCAATATCTTATCTAAGAACAGTCAGGACTTGGGCTGAGGAAATAAACTCAAAGGCCAGTTATAGGAATACATTAAATATTCAAAGCTGACAAGACCAAAAAAACAAAAAGAACAAAAAAAAAAAGATCAGGATCCAGTAGGAGATGCAACCTTTGGCCCACTTGTCCCCAAGTGGGGAATCAGCCACGTAGCCTTCACAAGCCACAGGGCATCCTGGATCCACTACAGGCAGCCAGCCATGCCATCCCCAGCTACCCCTCTACACAGTTCACTCACAGATCTCCCCAGTTCGAGAATTCAACGCTGCAATCACATTCTTCTCTGTGGCCACAACCAACTTCTTGGATCCAGGGGAAAATTCCAAGGAGGCAAACTTGAGTTTCCCGACATACTGCTGTCTCCTAAAGGAAAGAGTACAGGGAAATGGAAGGGGCCAAAACCATCACTGCACAAAACGCTCTGGAAAAAGACAACTGCACAAATACATGAGGTTATCACCATCATAACTATCTCAGGATGCATGAGAAATGTTTGTTAACGAAGAGATCTGACCAAAAGCAAGATTTCCAGGCAATGGGAAGAAGAAGAGAGAATGCACCCTAATCGATGAGAAATACAACAGTCTTCCTTCTAAATGCAAGCACCTGTTTATCTCAAGATAAGGAACACCCAAAAAAGCACCTGGCCTAAATCCCGCTAGAACAAAATTACAGTCCTCTCTGTACTCATTAATAGTGAGACTAGACGCTCACATTACACATGAGAGAAGAGCATACAATCCAACTTTTCCTCCTATTTTCATTGACCTTTGGAGAAAAATTATGCAAATATTCTTACAAAACTTGATAAATCAGGGTCAGGCCTTTGTTCTCTGCAGCCTGTTCTAGCCCATGCTATGTTCAGGATCCATCTGACTCATTACTCATACTTTCCTTGGAATATACCCCATCACTTTCAACACTCTTATCTAAGCATAAAGTGAAAGCACTTAGCCTCCTGAGGCATACTACCAAGTACAGAGGAGGTGTGTTGCATATTGCTGTTCAAGAATTACAACCTCTAGCAAATTAAACACCTGACATTTACACTGAATTTCCCTTGTTATGTTGTTTGGTCTAATTTTTTTTAAAAAAGAAGAAAGCACACCAGTAAGAGAGACAGGTTTATAGGTTTATATAACAGGATTATATAGGTTTATATAACATTTGACAGTTTCTATCTGTATTTCCACATACTTTAACCTCACTGTAGTTACTAAACACTTTGTGAAGTACATAGGACAGATATTATCACTCTCATTTTACAGGTGAGTAAACCAAAGTCCATTGAGGTCAACAATTACTATCGGAACTAGAATACAAAATTAAGAACTTCTTAGTCTAAATCCCATGCTATTTTTAAAATGCTGTTATCTTTTATCTGGATTATAAAAGTAATGCCTGCTTCTTGTAGAAAACATAAAGGTATAAAAAAGACCAAAAAAATGCCTAAAATACCACCATCCATGAACTTTTTTTCTTCAACCGTAAACTTTTCAACATTTTGGTGTATTTTCTTCTGTTTATTTTTCAATTTATAAATTGCATATACCTAGGATTCTGCTAAATTAGAATCACATGCTGTACATATGTAATATATACAGTTAACCCTTGTAGAACACAGGTTTGAACTGCGTAAGTCCACTTACACGCTGGTTGTTTTCTACAGTAAATACTACAGAACTACACGGTCTGTGGTTGGTTGAATCTGCGGATGTGGAACTGCAGATACAGAAGGCTTACCATAGGTTATGTTCAATTTTTGACCGCAGGGAAGGTCAGCACCCTCAGACCCTGCGTTGTTCAAGAGTCAGCTGTACATATTATATTGTGAGCATCTGCCCACATCATTAAAAATGTGACTCATGTTGCATTTGTCACACTGTCTTATATCACATAATTTATATATCTGCCCCCCAGACTGAGCTCTTTTCCATCTCTGTGTCCACAGCACCTAGAATGATTGCTGACCCACAACCGGCACTCAACAAACATGCGAATTAATTTGTCTGATACAGAAAAGACTTCACAGAGGAGCTGGGCTCGGAAGGATAAAGTGTTCCCTCAATAGTAATTATTGGTAACAAACTGATTGTACTCAGTGAGCCAGGCACTGTGTTGAGTAATTTAAAAGAATTGTCTTATTCATCCTTACAACTACTGAAAGAGGTAATGGACTACTAGTAAACCCATTTTACAGATAAAGAAACCAAGGCACAGAGTGGTTAAGTCATTTTCCCAAGGTCGCACAATGCTTAAGTGGCAAGTTGACATTCAAGCAAAAGAGAGCCAACTCCATGGCCTTAAGGAAGGGGTGGGTGAGTGAATGAATGAGTGAATGAGTGAGTGAATGAGCTACTGAATGTGTGAATGAATGACTGAATGAGAGACTGAATGAAGAGTAAGTGAACGAATGAAAGTGAGTGAATGAAAGAAGAGTGAGTGAGTGAGCCAGTGAGTGAGGGAAAGAATGAATGGCACCTCAAGGCTGATGTGAGTCTTGGGTGGTCCTGTTCTGAGCCCATGGCAGGGTTGGGCTAGAGGGGTGGGGAAAGACGGCGTTCACTGAGGGCTGTAGACGTCTGACACCCAGTAGATCAGAAACCTGACAGTCACAGAATTGGGGCCTGATGGAGGAGGAGAAGAGTGACCTCTGACCAGAACCTCAGGCATGCCCGGATGGCAGAGCCCGCTTCACGGGCTTGCGACCTGTACAGTCGCATAGGGACTGGCTCAGAAGGGCCTCCAACTCTCGGTTTAATGCTCTGCCGTCGCCACCTTAAAACTCTTAATTTTTGAACAAGGGGTCTCACATTTCATTTTCCTCTGGGCCCCGTAAGTTATGCAGCCGGCCGTGCTGCATGGTAACCACCTCCCATCCTTTTAGACAGAAGACAAGTACTGGGAAAATATTTCCCGACTAGGTCCCCCACGTACGCACCAATCAAACTTGCCCACTTGGTCTTCGTAGACTGCGGCCGCAGGGATGAGCAGGGCAGCCCAGAGCCAGAATCGGCAAGCCGCAGCCGCCGCCGCCATGATGGGAACCCGGGCTCGGCCCGCCTCCGGCCCGGCATGCACCGGGCCGCAGGCTCCGCCTCCGCGGAACCATAGAGTTGGGAACCTCACGCGGACTTCTCGGTGGGGCGCCCAGGACTCTGGGATCCCCCGCCCGCGCAGGAAGTCGCTCTGGAGACTCGAGGGAGAGCGCAGGCGGCGGCCGGGCAGGGAGAGCCGGGCCTCAGCGCAGATTGAGTCAGGCACGCGCAAGGGCAGCCCCCGAGGGCCGT
This sequence comes from Physeter macrocephalus, assembly GCF_002837175.3. Classification (NCBI taxonomy): domain Eukaryota; kingdom Metazoa; phylum Chordata; class Mammalia; order Artiodactyla; family Physeteridae; genus Physeter; species Physeter macrocephalus. Next base: position 18,825,754 of record NC_041216.1, read on the forward strand.
CCCAGAGGCCCCAGCGCCGCCGAGGTCCTAATAGGCAGCACCGTCTTCCGCCGCACGTGGCTGCAGCGCGATGCCCAAATCCAAGCGCGACAAGAAAGGTGGGCAAAGGGGGTCTTGGAGCCCGGTGAGGAATTTGCGGGCTGGCTGTCACCTGCGGTAGGGGCTTCGCGGGGGAAGCACGGGGGTGGGGGCTGGAGCCGGGTCGGGTCAGGGAGCGGAGACTGCTTTGCCAGGCCTCCAGAGTTTGTCCAAGGCCGGCTGGTCGGGGAATAGCCTCTGAACACCCAGGCTGCGCCCGATCTCGCCTTGGCCCACCTTTTCCTACCTCAGCCCATCTGTCTTAGCTCTCCGCGCTCCCCCCACCCTACCGCCTTTCCCTCAACCCAGGTTTATCCCTAAGTATGGTCTTGTGTACTTGAAGTTGCTTTTGTCTGGCATGCTTGTGCCCCGGTTTTCGTATGGCTGTCTCTTTCTCAGTTGGCAGTTAGTAGGATACCTCCTAAGAGAGTATTCCTGACTACCTCTACTATGGTGAGTCTCTCTCACTCCGGCTCTCTAGCACATTCACTCAACAAATTAGAGAGGGTCCTGGCACTCTCTAGGCGTCGAAGGATACAGCAGTTACAACAAGGAAAGCCTAGAGCCCTCATCAAGCTTAATATTTTAGTTATGGGAAGTATATCCTTTCAAGGTACCGAAAATCGAATCAGTAAATTCAGATAGTGGTAAGTCCCGTGGAGTAAGAGTGAGAGAAAGAGAAGTTGATATTCTTTTGTGCAGTGTGGCCAGAGAAGGTCTCTGTTGAGATGACAAATGAGCAGGAACTTGAAGAAAGTAAATAAGCAACCTATGGAGTTACCTGGAAGGGTGGTGGTCCCAGGAGAGGGAACACGAAGGGCAAAGGCCCTGAAGCGGGAGCATGTTTGACATGTTCTGGGGCAAGAGGCCAGCGTGGCCAGAGCAGAGTGAGCAAAAAGTAGGGAGAGGGGTCTTCCCTGGCGGCGCAGTGGTTGAGAGTCCGCCTGCCGATGCAGGGGACACGGAAAAAAAAAAAGGAGGGAGAGGGAATTGGGCAGAGTGTGCGGGGCTTGAAAGACCTTTGCTAGGAATTGGCTTTCACACGCAGGTGAAACGGGAGGAGAGAGCTCGAGCAGAGGAATGATGGGGTTCAACTTTACTTTTAAAAAGATCACCCTAGTTGCTTTGTTGAGAATAGAGAGGGAAGGTGGGGGCAGTGTGCAGCGGTGGAAGTAGTGAGACTAGCAGTAATCCAAGAGAGCACGGTGCTGGCTAGGTCCACAGTTGTAGCAGTGGAAACGTTGGAAAATGGACAGCTGTATTTTGTTTGCCCTTCTGTGCTGCACTTGCTCCTGAATGGCGTGATTACCTTTCTAGATGTGTGCTTCGTGAAGAGGGACTGACTGAGTGCCAGGCAGGATGAAAAAGAAGCGGCCTCCTCCTAGGACCCAGGGCTTTGCATTTGATGCTTTTTTGTTAAGCGTTTGTGGAATGATTGGGTTCTGTGGAGGGAGCCCTGGTCAGATCTGGCAAATGCCAAACCCTTCTGGTTAAGGGGCAAATTGGGCCCCAGCTGTTGTTGGAGAAGAGGTGCTTGTCCCTCCCCAAAGACGCGTTGCTGCATCCATGGGTCCAAACTGCAAGACAGGGTGTAGCAGAGGAGATACAGTCCCCAGCCCAGAGCAGCCACAGATGGTCTCTGTGTACCACAGCAGCACAGGGACGCACCTCAGCCGGCAGCTAGCTCAGCCACTGGCAGGGCCCCCAGAGCCCTCACACCTCAGTAGGGAGTTTTCGCTTTGCCTCCGGGGAGCTAAGGAATACCTCGTTTGTCTGAGTAACAGGAAAGATGGGAAGGGACCTTCAGGCTCGGGAACAGCAGCGAGCAGGCACTCTGGGGACCCTGGGAGTAGCCTTGCATGCCAGAAGTGGTGGCCACAAAAGCCTTGCTACCTTTTCTCAGATTGGCTTGGTCCAGCTGGGCTACCAAAGGGGGGAAGAAAGAGTCTCCAGGACATCCAGATTTGTCTCTCATCATCTCCCCTTTTTCTTCTTTGTATTAGTCTCCCTCACCAAAACCACCAAGAAAGGCTTAGAACTGAAACAGAACTTGATAGAAGAGGTAAGAGCGTGTTCTTTTTATGTTTCCAGACCTTGTATTTGGTTTATAAACGTGGGTGTAGGGCTGTTTGTCAGGGAAACATGCTGTTTGGAAAAAAAACAACAACAAGGTGCTGCTCCAGCCCTTTTTCCTCCAGCAGCGGCACCAATAAAAACTCCCATAGTGATGGTTTCCAGCTTGATTGAGCCCTTACTCTGCCCTGCACGGCACTGTTTCACATGTGAAGCACCCCTGTGAGGTAGATGCGAGGGGATGTTATCGCTGTTTTGCGGTCTGGTAACTGAAGCTTGCAGAGATTTGTTAGTATGCCCGATGTCAAAAAAACCAGGGAGTTACCAGGTGTGGGTAAATGCACCAAGCCACTGTCTGCACTGCATCAGGCTGCAGGCTGCAGGCTGGGTGAGAGCGGAGTTTCCTCCGCCACAAAGATGCCATTTTCCTTGAGACCACTTCATCGTGGCTGCAGCCAACAACGTGGGCGCCGCAGGGCTGATGAGCCGCCTCCCCTGTGACTAAATGACAAGACTTTACATGTTTCCATATAGCAGGAGCCTTCCTAGTGTAGCTAAGTTTTTAGATCGTCAGCAATTACTGGACAAAGCAAAGAGAAGTGGTCGATTGCACTGGTGGCCACCGTAAGTCGGAAACCTGGGGAGACGGTGGGCTCTTGACCCGTGGCTCAGCTTCCCCCGCACTTTGCCATCACGCCTGCTTTGCGTCAGGGCAGCCCCTGTACTTAGTATCCTGGCTTCAGTAGCAGGGGCAAGGAGGAAACAACCAGGTTAGAGGCTCTACACATCCACAGTTGTAAGAGACCTGGAGCAGTCTCTTTCCCACCTGAGGCCAGAGTACTGCCCAACCCCTGCTGCCCCTTGGACTCCAGAGCCCCATGAATTGTCCTGCAGCTTCGGAAATGTGTGGACACATACAAGTACCTCTTCGTCTTCTCCGTGGCCAACATGAGGAACAGCAAGCTGAAGGACATCCGCAGTGCCTGGAAGCACAGCCGGTGAGCGGGCAGCGGGAGAAGGGCCTGCGGGTGGAGGGGCCAGGCTGCTTGCAAAGCACAGGGGCAGTTAGTGACCTCGGTCACAGGCGGCACCTTAATAAGGACAAAGTGTCATGCCCCCATCCCCGCTGAAGGGCGCTTTTTTTTTTTTTTTTTTTTTTTTTTTGCGGTACACGGGCTCTCGCTGCCGTGGCCTCTCCCGTTGCGGAGCACAGGCTCCAGAAGCGCAGGCTCAGCGGCCATGGCTCATGGGCCCAGACGCTCCGCGGCATGTGGGACCCTCCCGGACCGGGGCACGAACCCGTGTCCCCTGCATCGGCAGGCGGACTCTCAACCCCTGCGCCACCAGGGAAGCCCCTGAAGGGCGCTTTTTAACTGTTAAAGTTTGTCTCGCCTTGAGGGGATGGGGGGCGGGTTGAGCAGTGACCTCTCCAGGAGAAGGGGCTCCCTGAACCCTGGGGTCTGGTCCCTTAAGGAACATCCCACCCGTTCTGGTTCAGACCATTAAATAGGCCTCTTCCGCATATCCAGACGCACTCGCAGTGGGCTGAGACAGAATGTGAGTTTCAGGGTCTGTGCAGGAAAATAATGAGAGGGACCCTGGGCTGGTGACAAAGTGAGCAGGGCTGCGTGGAAGAGTGGAGCCTCTGGCCACACCTTCTGCTACAAAACAGCCTGGGCCTTGGCTCGGGCTCCGGGGACTGAAGCTGGTTTGCACTGAAGTGAGGGCAGGGCGGGGAGCTTCCTTCACAGACCCCTCTTTTGCTCTGTAGGATGTTCTTTGGCAAAAACAAAGTGATGATGGTGGCCCTGGGTCGAAGCCCATCTGACGAGTACAAAGACAATCTGCATCAGGTGCGTCTCTGGCCCTCACAGGGAGGGGCCGAGGCCAGGCTGCCTTCTCCGCTGCTGTCACATGCTGCACACTGCAGCAATCTGGCGGCCCGGGGTCCGCTTAAAGCTCGGTCCTCCTTTAACCTCCAGACCCAGAGAGTAGTGCTGCCCCCCTCCAGCTGTGACCAAAAGTGTCTCCAGATGTTGCTAGATGGGGGGCGGGGCTGGCAAAATCGCCCCCAGTTGAGAACCTCTGCTCTAATGTGACCGACCCCGCCCCACTTTGGTTCTGTAGGTCAGCAAGAAGTTGAGGGGTGAAGTTGGTCTCCTTTTCACCAATCGCACTAAGGAGGAAGTGAACGAGTAAGTGCTCTGGAGGAGCGGTGGGAAGGGAAAGGTTGGCGAGGTCTCCGGGGAGGGCGTAGCCCAGGACTTAGTACAGTGGAGGCACCGAGTAAGACCTGGTTCCTGGTTCCTGGAATCCTGTTACTGAGTCTCTGTTCTCCCGGGCTCGGAGCTCCAGGCTGAGCTGAGGAGGACGGGAGGTGAGGTGAGGCCCAGGCGGAAACCTGCCCTCCTGCCACTCCTCTTTCCCCTCAGGTGGTTCACGAAATACACGGAGGTGGACTACGCCCGAGCTGGGAACAAAGCCACTTTCACCGTGAGCCTGGACCCGGGGCCCCTGGAGCAGTTCCCGCACTCCATGGAGCCACAGCTGAGGCAGCTGGGGCTGCCCACGGCCCTCAAGAAAGGTACAGGGGCGTCCGCAGAGCCGAAGGGTCACAGCTGAGTGGCCGAGAGCGCAGGTTTCCAAGCCACACAACTCCCCCCTCACGCCCAATTTCTACCGGCCTCCGTTCTCTCATGTGAAAACGGGACTAAGAGCGCCCGCCTGACAGTTGGGGTGAATGTGGATGGTACCTTACAGCTAGAATATACAGCAGTTAAGGGGCAAGGAAGGAGGGAGGAGTCACTGCCCCCCAAAAGCCCTCCTGGGCGGCTGAATGCTCACTGATGAACCCCTGCCCCGTGCTGCTGGAAGCCTGGGGGCGGGGGGCCGGCCCGGTTCCTCTGGCCCTGCACAGGCCTCTGTGCCAGAGTAACTGCCTGGAGGCCCCCTTCTCTGCAGGTGTGGTGACCCTGCTGTCCGACTACGAGGTGTGCAAGGAGGGCGATGTGCTGACCCCGGAGCAGGCCCGCGTCCTGGTGAGTTCCCTCCGCCCCGGGTGTCCACAGCTGCAGCGGGAGGGGCCGCAGACTCCTCTGACCCCACTCGCTCCTCCTCACCTTTGGGTCCCTTCGCCTCTGGCAGAAGCTTTTCGGGTACGAAATGGCCGAATTCAAGGTGACCATGAAGTACGTGTGGGACGCACAGTCCAGAAGGTTCCAGCAGATGGGAGATGACTTGCCAGAGAGCGCGCCCGAGTCGGAAGAAGAATCAGAGGAAGACGACGACAGCTGACGTGGACTTGGGACGGGCCCTCCGGGCCTGCTCCAGATCTTCTCTGGACTGGACCGCGTGGGGCTGCCGCCGCCCTCGGGGGAGCAGCCGTGTATTTTGCTGTGGATGCACACAAGGGAGGGTGACAGGGACAGGCTATTCTATAAATAATGAAACTTTGTCAGCAGGGTGTCTCCCGCAAGAGGGACTTTTCTAGCGAAAAACCCTTGGGTTTGGGCTTTGGTTTGGACCCCCAGGATTCTTAGGTCACCTCAAGCCAGTTTCCAGCACTGGCTCCTGTGTGACCACTCGCCGGGCGGCCCTGGGAGCACAAGAGGAACCGCCTTCTCCTTTCCTCTGGCCCGCGGCGGCCCTGGCTTGAAACTGGGATTTGTTTGAGGAAAACAGGCACCCTGCCTGCCGCCCTCCTACCCCTACTCTCTATTCTCTTTCCCACCCCCAACCCCCAAAACCAGGGCCGAGAAACTTGTGGATGACCAGGAGACAGGAGGTGTTGGCTGAAGCAAGAATAAAGCCACTGCTGAAACTGAATGAATGTAAAAACCATTCCACTGCATCCTGGGAGGTTTTAGTCTTCTGGGTGGTGGCTCCAGGTGGTAGGTTTTTGCCCAGATTGCTCTGTTTATAAGTATTTAATGAGGTAATTCTGAACGAGAGAAAATCTACCTCAGGGTGTATGGTTCTCTTTTTTTTCTGTCGCGTGTAGAAGCGTGAGGGCCACCTGCAGCCCCGATGTTGAGAGGTCCCGCTGGGTTCAGGGCAGGAGGCTGGGAGGCCCTCCCACCGCCTCTGCCCTTTGAAGACTAGTCCCTACTCCTGCCCCCTTCTCACCAAGCCTGTGGGAGGACGAGAAACAGCCTGCAGGCTGCAGAGGAAACAAATTCAGCAGGTTCACTGTGGGCCTGGGCTGCAGCCAGGTTAGTGCCTCTCTACTCAGACAGGGAACGCCTGAGTGGATGCAGCCCTGGCCTTTTTCCATGGTGAAGGCAGCTCAGAGTATTAACAAGAACACGGGAGACAAAGGGTTTGTGAACTGGGACCGTGAGGAAAGACCAGCTGCATAAAGCAGCTTGAAGTCAGAACTGACTGGTTGAGAGAATAAAAGAGGTGATAGAGGGAGTGCATCCTTTGCCACCCCAAGGCAGGACTAGGCCTGGCGGAAGTAGTTGGGACATTCATGGGCAGACAGGTGCCAGGCCTGGTCAAAGGCCTGCGTGACGGCCGGCTCCAGGGGCTCTCCCTCAGCGGCCACCAAGTTCTGTTCCAGCTGCTCCAAGCTGGACATGCCCAGGGTGACTGCATCCTCCTGAACGCCCTGCAAGGGGAGACGGCCAGACGTCCACACACTAGCACACCACAGTGACTCCAGTCACACACGCACCCTCCCACCCTGCCCCTGCCAAGACCTGCAATCCAAAGTCTATACCCTGTGTTATTCTGCACAGAACTTATATTGCCTTTGAACGGCTCTACGGCCCTGCTTCCCTAGACGCACACAGGCAGACCTGAGTTCCCCTCTGCTGCTCGGCAGCTGGGCGGGCTTGGGATAGTCGTGTGACCTCCCTAAGCTTCAGGCTTCCTTTACTTTGCAGGGTGGTCGTGGGACTTTTTTTTTTTTTTTTTCTTTTTTCTTTTTGGCCGTGCCTTGCAGCATACAGGATCTTGGTTCCCCAACCAGGGATCAGATCCATCCCCCCTGCAGTGGAAACGCAGAGTTCTAACCACTGGACCGCCAGGGAATTCCCTAAAATTTCATAAAGTACTTTGCTTCAGGCCTAGCACTTAACAGGGGCTCAAGAAAGAAGCACCCATTAGTACGTGATGCCCAAGTTGGAGGAAGTTGTTGGGAAAGCGGGATGGCAGGGAGAGGGCAGCCCTGCCAGGGACACAGAGTTGGCCTCTGCAGAGCAGGCAGCCAGAGACAGATAAATGCTAATGCTGAAAAAATGTAGGTTTCAGCGTCACCCATAGCTTCTGCCCTATCTCATGTAGCCGCAGGTGAAGTGGCCTCTGAGCCAGTTTACTCATATGTAAAGTTGGGATAATTATACTTACTAGGGCCAGTAGTGTTTGTAATGTGACACTTAATAAACTTCTCTAAGAACAGGAATACCACCCAAAACCTGGGCCATGGAGACATTTCAGAAGAGGAAAAGGAGTAATCCAGAAATCACGAAATAATCACGCAGCCCTCTCTTCCACTTCCTCCTTCCTACTTGGAGCTGGGAGTGGTGGTACCTCCACCGGAGGGCAGTCGAGGTCATGCTGGGAGCGCTGGTGCCATACGCAGCCTGCAGGGCCTTCCCCACCAAGGCAACAGCCTCGAAGTAGTGCTTCCAGAAGCTGGGTGGGTGGAGAGGGTGTCATGGGTCAGGACGCTGGGATTCCTGCAGGACACTGGTCCCTGAGGCACTGAGGGACCAACATCTCAAATGGAGGTTTTGTTTCCCTGAACAGCAGAATGCATGTGGATTTCTGGGCCCCTCACCGAGGTGATTTCAGCCTAGTGGTAGGAGCAGCGGGGATGCAGTAGGCAAGGATTCTTGCATCGAACGTGCTCACCGGATGCGAAGAGTACAACTCCCCAGATCAGGACCCAGGAGTGTCTACAGCACCACACCTTTGTGCCCCGGGTCACAGACAGGACAAGCCCTGGCTCCAGTCCTAGCTCTGGCCTTGGCTCAGTCACCTGCCTTCACTTACCTGCTCAGTGAGGAAACACCCCAAGCCAGCCCCACACGGTGAGTGCAAAATGTAAAGGAGATAATGGACCTGCAGTGCTCTGTCAACTAGGTAGAGCAGAGAAGGTGAAAACTATCAACCAAGATCCTCCAGGGGTGAGGCCTAGACGCTGGTGGTGTGACAAGCTCCTTGAGAGACACTGCTTAGGGCAATGGCTCCTAAACCTGGCCAGACAATCAGAAACCCTGGCAGGGGACTTCCCTGGTGGTGCAGTGGTTAAGAATCTGCCTGCCAATGCAGGGGACACAGGTTCGATCCCTTGTCCAGGAAGATCCCTCATGCTGCGGACCAACTAAGCCCGTGTGCCACAACTACTGAGCCTGCGCTCTAGAGCCCATGGGCCACAACTACTGAGCCTGTGTACCTAGCGCCAGTGCTCCGCAACAAGAGAAGCCACTGCAATGAGAAGTCTGTGCACCGCAACAAAGAGTAGCCCCCTCTCGCCGCAACTAGAGAAAGCCCACGTGCAGCAATGAAGACCCAACGCAGTCAAAAATTAATTAATTAATTAATTTTTAAAAGTCCTAGGCCATTTCAACAAAACTAGCATTGGAGCCTTGGAGACTCAGCTTCTATAAATCTTGAAAGATTAGGAACTTTCCAGCAGTCCACAGATAATGTCTAAATTTGATAAGGAATAGCAGTAAAGTGTATGCATCAGAGATCTCACAGTAAATGCCAGAGGGAAGGAAAGCTATAGGAGTTAAAAAGCATCACCTTGGAGGAGTGCGACTTGGAAAGGGCTTGCTTCTAGCTGTGGGCATGTATTACTTTGATAACTTTTTCAAACTTGCAAAAGTGAAAAAAAGGAAGGGAAGAAGGCTAGTCCCAACAGATGTTCAACTATAACTTTAGACATTGATGACAGTGTTATTGTCAAGAGTTTACAAAACTTAGACTCAGTTGCCCCAGGAATCCCAAGTTCCAATCCAAGGTTTCTTCTCCCGCTGTGGGCAGGGGGTAGGCTCTTCCCAGGGAAAAGACATAGTCTCACAGACCTGGTGGAAGGTCCAGAGCTCTACGCATTCCCAATCCAGGCCCCCAATCACTCCCCAGAGACACCGGCGAAATTTTAGGGGTAAATTTCTCAGTAAAGCTGGTGGGAATCCAAGGGCAAAGGTCTGAGCACAAGGGGAGGTCCTGGCCCCCAAGAAAGCAGCCCCAGGGACTCCCCATTGCAGACTAAGGGGACCTATGCCACCTCCCACCCTGATGCAGCCCATCCCCAGCTCACTGATTCCTGTAGATCTCTGCCCAATTGGTCCCAAAGAAGTGGCCCACAGGTTGTTACCCATCCTTGTCCCTATACTTGTACTTGCCAGTCAGCAGGCCCCCTGCGGGAAGGCTGTAATCAGATCCCCTGGCACTGCTCCCAGAGGCTGCTCTGGACCGGAAGTGGGGGTGATGGTGGGGGACCCAGGAGGGATGGAGGACCCAGCCCAGCCTCCTGTCAAACCCCTCCCTGCTTCCCAGGTCTGGGGCCGGGTATCCCCCGGGTCAGGAATAGGGAGAAACAGGACCAGAAATGCCCCCCGGGACCTGGGAGGGGAGCCCGTCCCCACAGCAGCCCATAACCCATACCAGCCAAAGGGTTTTAGGCGTAGAACCTCAGTCCTGAGGCAGGGGAAGAACTCCGTCTCCACTTGCTGGGTGGTGGCGTTGTACATGCCCTGCAGGCAGAAGGGCCAGCTGGAGAGGGCGCATGGGACCCCAAATTTTCCTGTGGAGAAACTCAGTTCAGACCTTAACAATCAGGCAGATACTTAGTGGCGCTGGTCGAGAGGGCTCATGCCCAAGGAAAATTCATTCCTTCAGCCAACATTTCTGAGTACCACGTATGGCCTGGATATTGGATTTCCATCCACAAGCCAAAGGACAAAGCTGCTGCGCTCAGAGATTTAATAGTGAGGTAGAGTGTTAACAAACATACTCAACAAAACAGACAATCATAATACACTAGTAAGTTCTGTGACCAGTGCCTGGCAGCAAGTAGGTGCACAAACATTTGCTGAATGAATGAGGAGGAGAAAAGGAGGACCTGAGATCTCAGGCTCCTCTGGGCTGTCAGGAAAGGCTTCCAGAGGAAGAGGCATCTAAGTGAGACCTGGGCACTCCTTCCGGGGAGAGCGGGGAGGAGTGTTCCAGGCTGACTGCAGAGCGAGAAGCAGGCAGGAAGGGGAGCCAGAGCCAGAGAGAGCAGGCGCCTGTTTGCCAGGCTGAGGGTACCTGGGAGCCATCATCCTGTAGAGCAGAGGAATGGCTGGTATGGAGAGGGCACGGGGAGGGGCCAAGAGGACCCGGGATCAGCAGGCACCCAGGAGACAGAGGCCTCTGCAGCCCTGGCCTCAGCTGGTACACGGTGGGCAGGACCCAGTTGTTGCTCTGCACAGGGTACAGATCTCAGCCACTTCCCAGGCGGCATAGCTGGAGAGGCCAAGCTCCACAAAGTTGGCCTGCAGGGGGAGAGGCCAAGGTCAGAACCCACTGCAGCCCAGAACACCAGGAAGGAGAGACTGGCTGGGGACCCTGGGAGTGGGGGTCTGTCCCCATCTCTGCTCTGGGACAGCCCTGGAGCCTCCACTCTCCTGGGCAACGACAGGCCAAGGAGGGGAGCAGGGGGGCCGCCCTCACCTCCTGGTGCAGCTGGTGGCAGGCGCGCAGCGTCTCTCCCGTGGGGGTGCCGTGGTCCGGCAGGTGCAGGTAAAAGAGGTCCACTCGGGGCCACTGCAGCCGCTTCAGTGACTTCTCCAGCTGGGACCAGAGGCTGTCAGGCTTCAGAGACTTTTCACCCACTGGATTGGCCTTGGTGGTGATTTTCACTTTGGGAGGAGAGAAATGGAAGTCAGTTTACCAAACGCTGGAGAGGATCTAGTGTAATGGTTAAGAGACAGACCTGGGTTCACACCCCAGCTCTGCCAATTCAAGCTCTGTGACCCTAACCAAGTTATTTAACCCCTCTGAGCTTCAATCCCCTCAACTGTAAATTGAGAGTGATATCTTGTCGGGAGGCCCCAAGGATTGATCAGAACTTTGATAGATTTGCTCATTATGAGCTGCTAATGTTATTACGATGACTATTTACCAGACAGCTGGGTGTGCCACGCCTGGCGCTAAGGGCTGGAGGAGGAAGGCCAGCCCTGGATCCCTGCCCTCGAGGACACACAGTCTAAGGGGCCACTACAGAGTAGGTGAGGCCGGGATAAGCACAAGGTGGGAGAGGAGCCCTGGGAGTTCAGGGAAGGCTTTCTTAGAATCTAGGGCTTCCCTGGTGGCGCAGTGGTTGCGCGTCCGCCTGCCGATGCAGGGGAACCGGGTTCACGCCCCGGTCCGGGAGGATCCCACGTGCCGCGGAGCGGCTGGGCCCGTGACCGCAAAAAAAAAAAAAAAAAAAAAAAAAAAAAAAAAAAAAAAAAGAATCTGAATCTCCAGGGGCAGTCAGAGGCCACCCAGAGGCAAGAACGTGGCACGTGAGGAGCCATGCCTGCGACCCCATGGATCTAGAACACCAGGTCCACGGGGGACACAAGGCAAGAGAAGGGGCCACAGACCAGATGGATACAAAAGGCCCTGAGTGCACCCCTTAGAATCTGACTTCAGGGGGCCACGGGGAGACTCTGAACACTTCAGCCAGCGAGCTAAGTTGTCAGCTTTGCAGTTTTGAAAGATGACTCTGAATGAAGCACAGACAAAAACCTCAGGGACAGGTCTGGAAACAGGGCAAATGGCAAGGAGACTGCGGCAGGAATTCAGGAAAGAGAGCAAGAGTCCTCACCTGGGGCCCCAGGGAAGGAAAGGCAAGATATTTCCATCAGAGAAATAACCCATTGAGAAAAGGCTGGTGTTGTGCGGCCTGTGTGAGTCAGGAGTGAGTTCATCAAATACTTTTCTCCCCATCCCCATTAAGAATCCCAGGTGGGGGCTTCCCTGGTTGCGCAGTGGTTAAGAATCCGCCTGCCAATGCAGGGGACACGGGTTCAAGCCCTAGTCCGGGAAGACCCCACATACTGTGGAGCAACTAAGCCCATGTGCCACAGCTACTGAGCTGGTGGCGTTGTACATGCCCTGCAGGCAGAAGGGCCAGCTGGAGAGGGCGCATGGGACCCCAAATTTTCCTGTGGAGAAACTCAGTTCAGACCTTAACAATCAGGCAGATACTTAGTGGCGCTGGTCGAGAGGGCTCATGCCCAAGGAAAATTCATTCCTTCAGCCAACATTTCTGAGTACCACGTATGGCCTGGATATTGGATTTCCATCCACAAGCCAAAGGACAAAGCTGCTGCGCTCAGAGATTTAATAGTGAGGTAGAGTGTTAACAAACATACTCAACAAAACAGACAATCATAATACACTAGTAAGTTCTGTGACCAGTGCCTGGCAGCAAGTAGGTGCACAAACATTTGCTGAATGAATGAGGAGGAGAAAAGGAGGACCTGAGATCTCAGGCTCCTCTGGGCTGTCAGGAAAGGCTTCCAGAGGAAGAGGCATCTAAGTGAGACCTGGGCACTCCTTCCGGGGAGAGCGGGGAGGAGTGTTCCAGGCTGACTGCAGAGCGAGAAGCAGGCAGGAAGGGGAGCCAGAGCCAGAGAGAGCAGGCGCCTGTTTGCCAGGCTGAGGGTACCTGGGAGCCATCATCCTGTAGAGCAGAGGAATGGCTGGTATGGAGAGGGCACGGGGAGGGGCCAAGAGGACCCGGGATCAGCAGGCACCCAGGAGACAGAGGCCTCTGCAGCCCTGGCCTCAGCTGGTACACGGTGGGCAGGACCCAGTTGTTGCTCTGCACAGGGTACAGATCTCAGCCACTTCCCAGGCGGCATAGCTGGAGAGGCCAAGCTCCACAAAGTTGGCCTGCAGGGGGAGAGGCCAAGGTCAGAACCCACTGCAGCCCAGAACACCAGGAAGGAGAGACTGGCTGGGGACCCTGGGAGTGGGGGTCTGTCCCCATCTCTGCTCTGGGACAGCCCTGGAGCCTCCACTCTCCTGGGCAACGACAGGCCAAGGAGGGGAGCAGGGGGGCCGCCCTCACCTCCTGGTGCAGCTGGTGGCAGGCGCGCAGCGTCTCTCCCGTGGGGGTGCCGTGGTCCGGCAGGTGCAGGTAAAAGAGGTCCACTCGGGGCCACTGCAGCCGCTTCAGTGACTTCTCCAGCTGGGACCAGAGGCTGTCAGGCTTCAGAGACTTTTCACCCACTGGATTGGCCTTGGTGGTGATTTTCACTTTGGGAGGAGAGAAATGGAAGTCAGTTTACCAAACGCTGGAGAGGATCTAGTGTAATGGTTAAGAGACAGACCTGGGTTCACACCCCAGCTCTGCCAATTCAAGCTCTGTGACCCTAACCAAGTTATTTAACCCCTCTGAGCTTCAATCCCCTCAACTGTAAATTGAGAGTGATATCTTGTCGGGAGGCCCCAAGGATTGATCAGAACTTTGATAGATTTGCTCATTATGAGCTGCTAATGTTATTACGATGACTATTTACCAGACAGCTGGGTGTGCCACGCCTGGCGCTAAGGGCTGGAGGAGGAAGGCCAGCCCTGGATCCCTGCCCTCGAGGACACACAGTCTAAGGGGCCACTACAGAGTAGGTGAGGCCGGGATAAGCACAAGGTGGGAGAGGAGCCCTGGGAGTTCAGGGAAGGCTTTCTTAGAATCTAGGGCTTCCCTGGTGGCGCAGTGGTTGCGCGTCCGCCTGCCGATGCAGGGGAACCGGGTTCACGCCCCGGTCCGGGAGGATCCCACGTGCCGCGGAGCGGCTGGGCCCGTCACTTCAGCCAGCGAGCTAAGTTGTCAGCTTTGCAGTTTTGAAAGATGACTCTGAATGAAGCACAGACAAAAACCTCAGGGACAGGTCTGGAAACAGGGCAAATGGCAAGGAGACTGCGGCAGGAATTCAGGAAAGAGAGCAAGAGTCCTCACCTGGGGCCCCAGGGAAGGAAAGGCAAGATATTTCCATCAGAGAAATAACCCATTGAGAAAAGGCTGGTGTTGTGCGGCCTGTGTGAGTCAGGAGTGAGTTCATCAAATACTTTTCTCCCCATCCCCATTAAGAATCCCAGGTGGGGGCTTCCCTGGTTGCGCAGTGGTTAAGAATCCGCCTGCCAATGCAGGGGACACGGGTTCAAGCCCTAGTCCGGGAAGACCCCACATACTGTGGAGCAACTAAGCCCATGTGCCACAGCTACTGAGCCTGTGTTCTAGAGCCCGTGAGCCACAACTGCTGAGCCCACGTGCCACAACTACTGAACCCACGTGCCACAACTACTGAAGCCTGCGCGCCTAGAGCCCGAGCTCCGCAACAAGAGAAGCCACTGCAATGAGAAGCCCGCACACCACAACAAAGAGTAGCCCCCGCTCGCCGCAACTAGAGAAAGCCCGTGCGCAGCAATGAAGACCCAATGCAGCCAAAAATAAATAAATAAAATAAATAAATTTATATTTTAAAAAAAAGAATCCCAGGTGGCTGGAGTGATAGGCGAGGGGAAGGCCCTCTGCACTGCTCACACTTGGAAAGTCGCCTCAGCAGGCCAGACCCCTTGAGATGGGAGAGAGCAGGCTGGAGGGTTGGAGGGCTACTCACTGGAATTTTCCCTTCCACCATCTCATCCCCCTCAGCCCCCACCCCTTCTTGATGTTAATTTCAGATCTGAGATTTAAGAACTTTGGCCCAGCTAGTTCCAGCCTGACGGAGGGAAGAGAAGGAGGAGTTGGAGAAGAAAAAGCATTCAGAAATAAGACCAGCCTAAATGTCCATCAACAGATGAATGGATAAAGAAGATGTGGTACATATATGCAATGGAATATTACTCAGCCATAAAAAAGCATGAAATAATGCCATTTACAGCAACATGGATGGACCCAGAGACTATCATACTAAGCAAAGTAAGTCAGACAAAGACAAATATGATACCACTTATATGTGGAATCTAAAAAAAATGATACAAATGAACTTATTTACAAAACAGAAATAGACTCACAGACCGAAAACAAACTTATGGTTACTACAGGGGGAAGGGGTTGGGATAAATTAGGAGTTTCAAATTAACATATACACACTAATATATATAAAATAGATAACCAGCAAGGACCTACTGTATAGCACAGGGAACTATACTCAATATCTTGTAATAACCTATAATGGAAAGGAATCTGAAAAAGAATATGTACAAACATATTTAGTTATACATATATATGTATATGTATAACTAAATCACTTTGCTACACCTGAAACTAACACAACATTATAAATCAACTAGACTTCAATAAAAATTTAAATTAAAAAAAAAAGAAAGAAGACCAGAGTTGTCTAGATAGCATATGAAATGCATGCATATTCTCGTTTTGTTTCAGATCTGTGCTGTGAATCATTTCACTGAGGAGCCCCAAAGTAAAAGATGGTATATGGTGCTAATGATAATACTACTACTAAATAACAGTAACAGCTAACATTGCTGAGCCCTCACTATGTCCCTGTGAGGCACGTTATAAACACTTCAGATGGCATCAGACTGATGACAGATGTCCCCCTACCCCCATACACAAACCCTCCACTTAGCTACGTCTGCCTGTTCCGACACCCTCAGCACTGCCAAATCTCATTGCCTTTGCACACTCACTGCCCACCCGCGCAGCCGGGAATGCCCTTTCTCCTCTTACTCCCCCTGGAAAACTAGCAGTTCTTCAAGGTCTGACGTTCCGTTTTCCGAGTGTTCCTCAGTGTCCCCTCCCAGGAAGTGGTCCCTCTTCTGGGCTCCCCAGCCACCTCTAGACTCTGAGTTCCCTGGAGTGGGTTAGTGTCAATTTCCCTTCTATGGCCTTGGACGGAGGCTGGCACAGAGAGGGCAGTTAGACACCATACCACCCCCACTCTCCCATCCCAGCTACTGCCTATAGCTCCTGCGGCTCCCAGGCGCAGCCACCCTGGTGAAGCGGGAGGCACTGCCAACTGAACGGCGCACCCCGAGCTCCACGGAGCAGTCTACAGCCCAGAGCAACGAGGAAGCAGATCCCCGCCGGTTCCAAAGCCTGATCTGGGACTATGCCAGGAAGTGCCACGGCGATAAGGGCAGGATTCTTGCAGATCAGGACCGCATCGGGCACCTGCGGGGAATGGGAAGGATGCAGGGGCTGCACAGCGCCAGACTCCGTTTTCAGTCCCCCCGAGAGGGGCTAGCCAAGTCGTTCCAGGCTAGACCAGGGTTGGGACGTTGCTGAGGGGAGGGGAAAGGAGAGGAAAAGAGTCAAGACAAAGCACTGTCCGGCTGTCCGGGGCTAGATGTGCACGGGGCCTGAGGAGCGGGGTGTTCACAGAGCTGCGGGGTGGCCAGTGGAGGTCGGCGCCCCGGCAGGAGGGAGAAGCTGTCGGTCCTGACCTCGGCCGGTGCATGGCTCGGGGCAAGTAAGGGGGACGGAGTCCGGGTGCCAGTAGTTACCTCTGCAGTCGCCACCGCCCAGCCCGAGCCCCAGGCCGCCCAGGATGCTCTCTGACGTACGCTAGGGCCGTGTCTATCTCGGTGTGACCGCGCTCCCGGAAGAGGCGCACGGCGCCCCATCTCCATGGCGCCCAGCACGGTGCCTGGCCGGCCCGCGGGGCCAGAGGCTGCCGGCGGGGTCGACAGCAACCGGGACACTGCGGCGGCGGGGAACCTGCAATAGCCCGGTGGAGCGCAGCCGAGCGTAGCACGAGCCCCCGCACGCGGTGGGCCACAGCTTTAAAGAGGGGGTCGGGCCCCGCCCATCGGCGTTTGGGGCGGAGCGCGTGGAGGGGCGGGGCAAGGGAAGTACAGCGAAAGGCTGCGCGGCGCCCCGCCCCCGACGCCCGCGGCTCCCCACCTCCCTCGGCTTGGCTCCTGAGCTGTCCTGGGGTCCACGTGTTCTTCCAGATGGGGCTTTCCTAAGGGCTAAATGTCGTAAAATGAGGTCTTGGCCCAGGGGTGGTGCCCTCAGGGGTGTCCCGCCACCTTGCAGGCCCCAGAGGTCGGCTCTGCGGTTCTCTCGTCGGGACTTGCCAAAGGCTCCAGCCCGCGTCAGTATTAAAGTATTGAAAGAAAAGAACTGTCAGCCTCGAATCCCATACCCAAGGGAAAACACCTTTCAAAAAGGAAAGCAAAGTAAAGACTTCGTTCAGACAAAGGTTGGGGAGAATTCATAGTAGCCAGCTTTCACTACAGCAGATATTTTTAAAAATTCTTTAGACGGAAGAAAAGTTGGATTTACACACACAAAAAGTGAAGAGTGCTGGAAATGGTAAACGCGAGGATGAATATAAAAGACTTTTTCTCAGATAACTGAGCTTCAGGTGGAAAGTATTATTATTATTTATTTATTTTTTTTTACTGCAGACATCAGTAGTTTATTGTTTGTTTAGTCCAAACACATTCAAAATGGAACTTAGGTTGTGTGAAATGAAATTGGGAGAAAATATTCTGGAACAACAAACCTACATATTAAATTAGGGACATAGATAAATGCTGCAGACATCAGTAGTTTATTGTTTGTTTAGTCCAAACACATTCAAAATGGAAACTCAAAGAATACTTTCCACCTGAAACAATTATGAGACAGATAATACAGATAACTTTTAAACAGATAACTGAGTTTTTATAAAGTTAAATATACAATTACTGTATGACTCAGCAAAAACTACACCCCGTTAATCTTCATGAACCTACATATAAAAACATTTGACCAAGCGAATACAGTGATATATAAACAGGATAATACATCACTTCTCAGTGAATTTCATCCCAGGAATACAGTGGGCTTTATATTTGAAAATCAATCAATATAGTTTACTATACTGACCAAAAAATACAACCCATATCATCATCGTAATTGATGCAAAAAAAGCATTTAACAAAATTCAATACCTATTCATGAAGAAGGAGGGGGAAAAAAGAAAAGAAGAAAACTAAGAAGAAAAGGGAATTTCCTCAAACTGATAAAGGGCATATACAAAAAACATATAGCTGACATTATATTTAATAGTGAAAAAACTTTCCCCCTAAGATTGGTAACCAGTCAATGATATCTGCTCTTACCCCTTTTATTCAATGTTGTGCTGGAGATACTAGTTATGCCAACATATTTCAGTGTGCATGCGTTATAACAGGCAATTTCTTACATAACTACAATGCCGTTGTCACACAAAAAAATGAACAATTCTTTTGTGTCACTTAATACCACATCCATATTCAAATAACCCTGTTTTTAAAAAAAGTTTCAGTTGGCTTGAATTAGGATCAAACATGGTTTACACATTACATTTGGTTGTTATATTTCAAAAGTCTATTTTAAACTTCAGCAGTCTCACCCCTTTTTATGCATTTGCTTATGGAAGAGACCTATTAGTTGTGCTATAGCATGTCCCACATTCTTTTTGCATAGTCATAGTTTCATTTAACTTGTTCCTCATATTTTTTGTCAAATGGAAGGTAGTGCTAACAGCTAGATTATATTCTAGCTCACCTTTTTTTTTTTTTTTGTAAGAATGCTGCATCAGTGGTACGGTGTACTTCCTGATGCATCACATCAGGGAGACACAAACAGCATGGTTGACCCACTCCTAATAATGCTGAGAGCAAGCACTGGGTTCATGTGGTGTCAACCTGTTCCCCCCACTGTAAAGTTCCCATGGATCTTTCATCTTATGGTTTAATCTATTGATGACCTTTGCCTGAATCAATCAAGATAGAATTTTTAAGTCTCAGATTATGTTGTGTACATCCTAAATACAGACCTCTTGAGTATAAGGTTAATATGTATAACCTTCTGACTACAGTTGGCCCTTGAACAACATAGGTTTGAACTGCGCAGGTCCACATATATGTAGATTTTTTTCAATAGTAAATATTACAGTACTGCACAATCCAAGGTTTGTTGAATCTGAGGATGTAGAATCTCTGGTGCAGAAGAGAGAACCATGGATACAGAGGAACCTCATATGCAGAGGGCTGATTATAAGTTATATGCAGATTTTCGACTGTGAGAAGGGTCAGCACCCCTAACCTCCACGTTGTTCAGGGTCAACTGTACTTTTAAATGAGAAGAAAAGTACAGGTATTCCTTTTTTCAATTAAACTTTTTAATTTTTGAGAAAATGTTAGATTCATATGCCATTGTAACAAATAATACAAAGAGATACCTTGTTCCCTTTTCCCAGTTTCCCTCAGTAGCAACATCTTGCAAGATACTATTTTTGTTAGGTGGAGTGTCCTATAAATGTTGATTCGATCTGCTGGTTGATGACTCTTTTGAGTTCTTCTATATCCTTGCTGATTTTCTGGTAGTTGTTCTACCTGTTGTTAAGAGACGGGTGTTGAATTCTCCAATTACAAATTTTTTAAAAAATATTTATTTATTTTGGCTCCACCAGGTCTTAGTTGTGGCACATGGGATCTTTAGTTGTGGCATATGGGATCTTTTTTTTAGTTGCGGCATGTGGGATCTAGTTCCCTGACCAGGGATGGAACCCGAGCCCCATGCAATGGGAGTGCAGAGTCTTACCCGCTGGACCACCAGGGAAGTCCCCTCCAACTATAATTGTGGATTTATCTCTTTCTATTTTCATGCCTATCAATTTTTTCTTCACATATTTTGGCAGTTCTCTTTGGTGTTTAAACATTTAGGATTGCTATTCCTTGATGGGTTGACTCTTTTCATCGTTATATAATGTCCCTCTCTGTCTCTGATAGTTTTCTTTGTTCTGAAGTCTACTTTCTTAGACACCTATATAGCCATGTTGGCTTGCTCTTGATTAATGTTTGCATGATATAACTTTCGCCATCCTTTTACTTTCAACCTGCCTATATCATTATATTTTAAGTGAGTTTCTGTAGAAAGCATGTAGTAAGATCATTTTTTAAAATCCACTCTACTAAGCTCTGTCTTTTAAATGATATATTTAGGCCATTTACCATTAATGTAATTATTTACAAGTTAGGCCTTAAGTCTGCCATTTTATTTTTGGTTTTGATTTATTCTCTTTATTTCCCCCCCCCCCCCCCCACCACATGGCTT